>NC_089582.1:8837854-9057854 GCF_019320115.1 Miscanthus floridulus
AGAAGGGAAAGAGTTTCCATCGTAAGGTTTCATCTGACATGCCCTCAATGCATAGGCATGCACAGGTTTGCTCAAACTCCTTTAAGTGAGAATAGGGGTTTTCATCAACTTTGCCTGAAAAGGGCTGATCCTGAACCATGTTGCTTAACCACGGGCGTAGCTCATAGCTAGGTGTTAGGATATGCTTTGAAGATTCTTGTGGCTATAGGCTTGTGCCCCTGGGTGCACCATATTGATAGATAGGGGTGGATTCTAGATCCATGGTAAAAAGAAAAGCAAAGATAAAAGGATAAAAGTATAATACAAGGTTAAGCTAGACTCGAAGTTAACTTAGCAAACCGTTCCCCGGCAACGGTGCCAAAAATGCTTGTTTGTATAAATTAATGCACACATAATAATCCAGAAGCGCACATATATTATACCGTTATAGCACTTCACCGATAGTAACCCAGTTTTATATTGAACCCAAGGGAACGGAGGTGAAGGTAACTAAGTCTTAACTTAACCCAACTTCACAATCAAGGATAGATAACAGGAGTGTAGAGGAGACTACTAAGGTTTTCTAGTTCTAACTTTGGTAAGCTTTGTCTTTTATTATTCAATTATGTGGATATTACTAGGGAAAACATAGGCAGAGTATGTTTCCTATAGTAACAAAGTCCTACTAGGCCTACTAACGGGAGGTGGACTATAGAGAATTCAATGAGGCCATAAGAGTCACCCTCATGAGCTACCACTGATCCAGAAAATATGGTACATCCATGAGTAACCGAGTCTAAGCACCATGCTTACACTACAAATACTACTTTAACCCAAGAGCTACAATGATTAAATTACTCAAAAGAGAGTCGCAAACCTGAAGAATAATATGAACAAGATGTTTACTTGAATTAGAAGTCAATTACTAGAGAAATCTCAGAAGCAAGCTTAAGAACTTGATTCCGCTAGGGTACAAGCCGTAGAGAGAGCACCGATAGGTCAACACTCCTCTAAAACTCTTCCCTCTCACTCTATCTCTCTATCTCTAATATAAGACTAGATCCTATCGAGGACTAATCTTCTCTTGATTGCTAGCCCTGATCCTGGTGGACATATGAATTAGGGTTTCTGGCTTCTCGTCTCTCAGGATCAGAACATGGTAATGAATTAGGTTTTCTGCCAGGAGGTGCAGGCAGCTATATATAGAACGGAGCGTCAATCCTCAACCCTTGGATCAAACCAACTTGAAATATTGGCTGAGCTATATCCTAGAAGGTGGTGGAGAACCGACATAACAAAGAGGATGACAGGTGGGGCTCATAGGGGTTGGGCGGCCTCTAGGTGGGGTCGGCTAGCCCCACTTGTCAGTGGGTCAAGCCCCGCTTCGGTGGAGAGCCTCATAGAGTCTTCTGAAACCTTCCCACGTTGATCCCATGGTGGAATTCCATGATTTCCTTTGACGAATAGGTCCCCCTTGATGGTTTTCTGATTAAATCCTGCTAAAATCACAGATTCACCGAAACTAGTGGAATTTGTTAGTTTTAGCCCCTAAGTCTATGTTGATGATCTATTTTAGCCATTTATGCAAGTTACATTGATGCTTTGTGATGAGTGTTAACTACCGTCAACAGCACGCTATAGGTTGAAGCAAACCTACTTCAATGGCGTCCTTGCTAATCAGATCCGTATGACCTCTCCTATCCCGTGCATGAGCGATGCATAGTGGTGTGAACTTGTCAAGACTTGGTCTAGTGCTAAGAACAAGGTGTGTGTGAACCCATCGTTTTTCTATCTAGTCTTGCTATGGTCTACTTGTGCTGTAGCCTAACACAAATGAAGCTATAGGAAACATCTAAGATGAACAAGCGAAACCGTGCAAAATGAAGTACCACCAGTCTATAGAATCTCGCTCCTATGTTGTCCAGCTACAAATATTTGTAAGTGATGGTTGTGTTTTATTATTACTCTTGCCTCTGTATAAATATATAAATAGAAACTCATGTGCAATGTGAACAGAAGGAGAACAAGAGGAAGGCCGTAGAACAAGATCAAGGACTTGATGAACAACATGATGATCTAGGACTTGAACAACATGGTTGACCTGATGAAGATGTTAATGCTGTGGAAGTCATCAAGGACTTCCATACCAGTACGAAAAAGGGCCTGAGTGATGCGGCAAGAGCAGCAGTTGTAAGTACCTTCATTTGCTTTCCTTGAAATCTACTAAACACATTGCCATAAAAGATGGAAACGCAGCAGGAGCCTAATGTGGCAACAACATTTAATTTTGTAATTGCAATTTTACACCAATCAATATGGTACATGTACATTGTGCTTATGTAATCTCTATCGTCAATAGGCTACAAAAGACCTATGCATTGTGCTTATGTAATCTCTATCAGCAGTCGTCTGAGGAAGTCCTATGCATTACTTGTTATGAATTAATCTCCTGGGTTTTCAGTTGAAGTCCTCTTCCACGATCTATAACCTAATGTTTTACTGATTAAATTTCATAGGAAGCTGTGGAAGCTATGCAAGCAGAACCTATTGCTGATGGGCAGCAACCAATGACTAGTGCTGATGTTGTTTCCAAGGTCCTCTACCTCTACCAGGGCAAGCGCCTCTCCTAGGCAAGCAGCAAAAACCTTTTTTTAAAAGAATGCTGATATCCAGAGAAGCTCCACTAGAGCAGAGACATCGGTGGAGATGATACTTCGGGAGCAGCTTGTTGGTGAACAGGAAAGTACATCTGAGCTTGTCGAACTAGTGGATGAACTGAAGGTGAGGATAGAAAAGGCTGAAAGGGAGCTTGAGGAATTCAAGCAACAGCAACAGGAGGAGTACAATAGGCTCTGTGAGCTAGTCTTGCGCTTAAGCTCTCCTGGTAATTAACTCTCAGTCTTCAACACCTGCGGCTTGATGCGGTGAACATTTGTGGTCTGTTGTGTGGACGCATGTGATGGTTTGATGTTGTGATACTCTGTTAGTGGTTCACTACTAATGTATGAAATGTTAATTGTGGTTTTTTGATTGCCAGGCTGAATTGTTATGTAGTCAATCTGTGTAGTAGTGATGATCTCGAATTACTTCTATGACGAATTGATTGTACTCCACGTGGTAGAACCAGAACAAGCCACGTGATCAAATAAAAATGGAGGAACCAGTGCATGACATGTGAAATAGCCAAAGCATGACACATGGGCTATTGAAAATCCGACACGTGGAAGGATGTCGTCAAGCCATGTGGCCAAATAAAAATACAAAACATGGACGAACAATGCCGTGATGCGTGGTCGAATAAAAAATGGCCATGTGGACCAATAAAAATATGCCACATGGTCCAATGAAGAAGTGACACATGATCCAACCGCAACACAACACGTGTGCCCATAGAAAACTGACATGTGGAACAGCAGGAACTCAACATGTGGTCCACTAAAAACCTAAAACATGCAAGAACGAAAGATGGCCACGTTGTGCAATAAGAAGGTGACACATACCTAAACCATCCCCAATGCAACCGGCTATAGCATGTACACGTGGAAAGCATCTCCAACGGAAGCACCCACCAGTGTGGCAGGGGGCTGCCACGCATGCCAAAATAGTTCTATGGCGTTCTGTTTTCATCATAGATCAAGCCACTTCTATGAAGATATGCGAAAATCATCATAAAAGTACAAGTATGACGTGACTTCTATGACAAACCGTTTTTCATCATAAATTCATCATAGAACTAAAATTATGATGAATTTGGCTCCTTCAGTGATGAAAGCTATTCATCATAGAAGTGGATATTCCTAGTAGTGATAGCCGCCATACACTCACTACTTGAACATGTGGTTCACGTGACAACCATCGTAGCTGCCAAAGGTGAACCTTGGCATCCATGACCTATGCATGCACCTTCATTAGGATGGGAGCCACCTTACAATGATAGGTGGGGACGTCTCTAAGCAGATGGGCCATGAAGGTGAACCCGATCGCCTAGGGCATATTGACAAGTCTGGTGTAGATATTTGTCCAAGAGCGAGGACACATGGTCTATGAACTCAGCACCACAGGGCCACACTATGAGCTACATGGACATGCAGACAATTGCTACCCTAGGGACTCATCCAACATAGTGCCACACAACAACATTGGTGGATGCTGATCGAGCATGTCGAGGCTCGGTGCGACCATGATGTTGCTCTTGCACAAGACATTCCCCACTAAGTGCTGCTCCCAGCCACTACAGCTATCATCACCTCAACGATTGAGGCGATTGTTGGCAGTCAATAACGACCAAATCCGACCACCAATTCAAGTCTAAAACAAGAGAAATAAACATACTTTTGACACATATGCATGCACTATTGACCTAGTTCCACTTGTATTGGAGAAAACATGTTTTGCAGGAATCTTATTCGAATACAAGTGGAAAACAAACCAAAATGCGCCATCTAGAAAGCATAATGTAGATTCTACACCAAAGAGACAAGCAGAGGCCCACTCCAACAAAGCATCTGGGCCAAGCACCGATGTGGCAGTGGTCTACGCCCACCAGGAACTGACCCGGCGAAGACGGTCATGAGGTGGGCCCACCAGGGTGCGGGCGCACCCTGGGTGCGGCTGCACCCCCATCACCTCCTCACAGCCCCACCTTTCTACGGTGGTTGCATGCCACCATGCTATGACTATTCTCGGGTGTTTCCTTATTTTTCTGAGGAAAACCGACCACACTCCACTATAAAAGAAGGGCTAGAGCTCATGTTCAACACACACAATCATTTGGAGCTACACCTCACCTCTCTACTTGTACTCTTTTAATTCTTAGTAGTAGTTGGAGCTAGCAAAAAGCTATCAAGGAGGGATTGGCTCCTTGGAAGAAAAGGGAGAAACGCATGGTATGAATACAAAGAGAATTTCTTCCATAGTCATGCTCTCATATCATTTATATAGTATTGCTTATGAACTATAGTATAGTTGTCTTGTTATAATCATGATATATGAACTATCATATAGTTTGTGTGTTATGATCTTAACATGTTCAACTTTATGCTTAAACATTCATATGATTTATATGAGTAGAAGTAGGGGTAAGTTGAGGTGGTGGTTCATTGTTCCTTTGGGTTTGCCCATATCCTTTACAAGTCGATCCGTAGGGTCGGGGACCCAGGAGGATATGGGTAGTTTTCTTGTACATGGGCGTGGTGCTTGGGTACATGGAAGCCTTTGGATATGACGATGCCCCACAGTTGAGGGGTAGGCAGCAAGTGTTGACAGCCCTGTCCGTCCTTTGTAATCCCCCATGTTCGGGTATTGTGTAGGAATCTTAAAGTCTCTCGCGCTTGCTGGCAGACCAGTGCTCAGAGATCTCCCCATTCATCTCACACTTGGTTCTAACTCTAGTCATATAACTTGTATGATCATTAACTGTTCTTTGCAAGGCTATATTAGAACATGCCTGCTCCACTTAGGAACATTCTTTTATTCTTTGTTTTCCTTTTATCCTTGAGGTTGGCCCAGATGTGTGTCCACTATCCTTGATATATCGTTTTTACCCCTGTCATGAACTATGGTCTACTATGCAAGTATGTAATCTTATTCATATCCATTCTAGACTCTTTATACCTTGCTCTCCTTTTGGAAAATGTAAATAACGATACACTGAATACTTCTAGATAAAATGCTACAACGATAGATCTGTACGCTTGCGGATAACTTCTGTAATCTTTAAGGACTATCGTAGTTGGTGTTTTTTTGACAGCGTTGCTAAGGTTTACTCAATCTTAGTAATTTTGTTAAGAAATGCCAACAAGCATTTCTGGCGTCGTTGCCAGGTATGGACTTAAAAACTCCACACTTGGTGATTGCGCTAAGAAATGCCAAAAAGCATTTCTAGCGCCGTTGCCGGGGAGGGCATAGGTTGAAAAGAATCTATCATGACATGAACAATGATCACATGCATGTAATGGTAGCCATAGTTTATGCAGTCTAATTCTGCTTGTTTTCTTCCTATTGTGGATAAAAATAGGATAGTGTATGACCGGTCACAACTTGCCGAAAAACTGCACCAATAATTTGGAGGCGCTCCTAAGGAAGAACCAGTCACCCCCGCACCATCCGCTACTACCGCTATGGCCAAGTCACTCCATGACTACTCCACCCCCACTATCACCAATGTGCCCACTGGGCCCACTGTCAACATAGGGATTGGAAACTTCGAGCTACGCACTGGCCTGATCACGATGGTGAAGGCAAACCAATTGTGTGGTTTGCTAAGCGAGGACGCAAGTGCTCACTTGCAACACTTCCTGGAGCTGTGCGACACCATCGTCATAAAAAGACATCACACTAGCTAGCATCAGGCTCTGTTTGTTTCCCTTCTCCCTTACGGGGAAGGTGAAACAATGGTTCTACAAATAGAAGGAAGCTATCAGTACGTGGGACAAATGTTCCGTGGCGTTCCTCGCGAAGTTTTCCCCATGGGCAAAACCAATGCCCTACGGGGGAAATTTTCAAATTTCCAGCAGACTTCATTAGAGTCCATCCCTAAGGCATGGGAGAGGCTGCAGGATTATATCTAAGCCTGCCCGCAGCACGGAATGGAGAACTGGCTCGTGCACCAAAACTTCTATGAAGGGCTCACGCCCATATCAAAGGGGCACGTAGATGACACTGCTGGAGGAGCTTTCCTATCCCTAACCATCGATGGAGCTAAGGCTCTCATCAAGAAAATGGTGGCTAATCAAAGGTGGGGAGAGGAGCGCAAACAACAAAAAAGCATGCATACCATGAAGGAGGCGGATATGCTTGCCGCAAAAATAGACCTACTCATGAAAAGACTAGACGAGCGTGCTGCTGGCAAAGAAGCCACGAAGAGCACCATCCAGGCCATGGATTCACACATGACGTGTGAGGTCTGTGGTAAAGTTAGACATTCAGGGAACAACTGCCCCGAGACCCATGAAGACGCCGCCTACATCAATAATGGGTTCTGACAAGGTAACAATAATGGGTGGAACAATCAGTCTAGCCCACAAGGAGGTAATTCAAACTTTAACTCAAATTACAATTCGAATTCACCTTCCTTGAAAGACTTGGTCTTCGACCAAGCAAAAATAAATGAAATATAACTAAAAAGCTTTCATATAATGATAAAATGTTTGAAAATATAAATTCAAAACTTGAAATTTTTTTCTTTCTTCTTTTAAGAACCAATTGAGCTTTAATAAAATGATAGAAACAAAATTAGCTCAAATTGCCGCTTCTATTCCTGTTAATAATGAAGGAAAGATCCTAGGGCAACCCGAGAATTCTCTTGAAAAAGTTAATGCGGTGACCCCGAGGGGTGGTAAGTCCACTCATGATCCACCAAATCCTAATAATAAAATAGGAAAAGCACAAGGGCAATAGGAGGATGGGGCTTCGTCATCAACAAAAACACAAAAAGATCAGGAAGAAAATGAGGAAACAACACCACAAGACTTTGCAGATACAAGCTACTTGCCGTTTCCCATAAGAAAAAGGAAGCAGGCCGTGGATGAGCAATTTGCTCGCTTTGTTGAGATGATAGAGAAGATACACGTGAGCGTCCCCTTAATGGATGTCTTACATGTACCTTCTTATGCAATGTACATCAAGGACATCATCAACAACAAACGACCTTTGCCATCCATGGAGGCCGTAAAGCTGATAGAAGAGTGTAGCACTGCTATACTTAACTGTCTACCTGAGAAGAAGGACCCTAGGTGCCCCACAATCACGTGCTCCAAAGGCACCTAGCAGTTTGATCATGCCTTGTGCGATCTTCGAGCAAGCGTGAGCATTATGCCCAAGACTGTCTTTGACAAGCTGAACTTCACACACCTCGCTCCAACGCCAATGATGCTTCAACTACAGACTCCATGGTCCGCTATCCAGCTGGAAACACCAAAGATATCCCGGTGAAAATTCAAGGTTACTTTGTCCCAGTTGACTTTATGGTGCTAGACATGGAAAAAATGAAGGAGTCACCCTCATCCTTGGATGACCGTTCCTCAGCACCGTAGGAGCATAAATTGATGTAGGAGCTAGAGAAATCCGCTTCAACATCAATGGCAAAGAAGGGAACTTTGACTTTCAGCCCAGGCAGGAGCAATGCTCCATTATTCGTACCAAATACGGGCCGAACCCACAAGGTATAAAGGAGGTTGAGATACAACCTCAATTGGTGGACAGCCTCATCAAGAAAAACAAAGGGAATAAAAAGGGGCTAGAGCCAAAGAAGAACAACCCAAAGAAAGAAGAAACTCCAAATGTTGTTCCCACACCACCAAAGTCAAACAAAATGGTGTGGAGACCGAAAAAGGTACAATCCACTTCTCTGAGCATAGATGTACCTTCATCAAGCAAGAATTGAAGGAGAAGAGTCCTGCTCATTAGACTTAAAACAATGAGCCCTTGCCGAAGGTAAATCGGTAGTTATCCTTTATAATTTGCTTAAACACTCTATATAATAAAACTATATGCTAAAAGAAGAATAATAGTGTAGATTAGTTCACCTTTTTCTTTTATTAAATAAATCTTGGTTTCTATTCAATGTTCTGCACAAAGCATGTTTTTATTTGAAGTATGGTTAGTGATAGATCATATCTTCATAGGCTGTTTAAATTCAGCATGGAGCTTAGGTTAAATAGCCTACCTTGATTAAATGTTGAATTTGATCATTGTACCAAAGCTACCAAGTATAGACTTTGAATGATAAAACTAAGGCATAAATTCTATATGATTAAAATAAATCTTTGTTATCTCTTACATGTTTTATACAAAGTATGTTTTGGTTTGGGCATGGTTCTTGCGCGATCATGCTTTCATAGGCTGTTCAGTTTAAGCATGGTGCTTAGGTTGATTAGTCTGCCTTGATCAAATGTAAATGTGATGTTCAAGTTTGATCATTGAACCAAAACCAACAAAGTATAGACATGGATGAGAAAACAAAATAAAATATATGCAATAATATAAATAATATACCTTCTTCGGAGTCTTCATCAAGCAATCCCGGACCCTAGGCCTCGAGCTAGCTTGGGGGAGGACCCCCACAGAGGTACCTTGTATCTTTTAATTTTTGCATTTTATTTTCTGCATTCATTTATTTATTAGCATCTAAAAAATCTAAAAATTCAAAAACATCAAAAATATTTATTCCACTCTCATATGTGTCTTAGAAATGTTTAGTTTCTCCTAAGTTGAAATGATGAATAGTTGCTCTATCTATAATTCATTTGTGCCTAGGTTATAACTTAGTATTCCTTAAGATTTAAGTTTGTTGGCTAAATATGTCTCATCCTAAAAACTTGAAAACGTGTGGGTTGCAAATGCATGCTCCTTTTCTAAATTGTTGCAGTTATGATATGGTACAAATAGAATTTGCTATGACTTTGTTCTAAGAGAGACTTGACATCTAGAGATTTTATTTTCAAAATGCTAAAATCAAAAGTTCCTCAATGATTATGAATACCTACCAAAGCAATATGACATGATATACATTCAAAACCATAGTCATATGCTTCTTGTTATTACATTGAGATTTGTCAAATTATTGTGACCCTTGTTGAGATTCTCATCATGCACCCATGATCAAGACACTCGTACACCTACAAATAAACTACTGACTCTTACACTGAGAGTTACGCACAAACATGCTTTTTTCGTCCACCAAATAATTACTCCATTCATTTATCATGTGTCTCTCTCTCAAAAAATTCATGTGCCAAAAAAGAATAGTATGGGCTATGCTAAAAAAGAGAAAAGAAAAAGAAAAAGAAAAATATCCATGCCAAAAGGCATGAGAGAAAAAAATGCATGCCAAAGAGCATGAAGAAAAGAAAAGAAAAGGAAAGAAAAGAAAAAGAGATGAAAAGAAATAAAGATAGCCTATACTTTCAAATAAGAGGCACTCATCCAAAAAGAGAGAGATTCATGATCCAAAGGAGTACAAAAATATTTAAAATTAGGAAGTTATAAAAATTTCACACACTTGCATGTCTTGATCAAAGTATATGACTTGCATCTCCTTGAGGTCCAGTTTTTGACTTAGCAAAATATGTGATGCAATTATGCCCCACTTTTCATATCTACCCAAAACTCTACTCAAAAGCCTTTAGTGGTAGGATATGAAAAGAAGGTAAAATATCAAATGCCTTGGTGAGGATTCATACACTTTGAGCGATCGAGAGAATCATCTGAGGAGCTTACATTTGTTTTGCAAAAACTTATAAAACCTTCGGATATATGGTTAATCGAAGAATGAATGATTGTTGATTCAGTTATAACCGTTCTATCTTGCAACCACCCAAGAACTTAGAAAAGCTATATGCCCCATAGGAAGCAAGATAAAGGGTGGATAAAATGCCAACTTATTTGAATTACAGAAGAATACTTTGTTATAGGCATGTCACTTATGAAATATATTTGGCATAGAAGCAACTCCTGATCAACAACCAAATACTTAGCTATTTGCTCGGGACGAGCAAAGGTTATTGGGGGATTTGTTGGTGGTTACTAACGACCAAATCTGACAGTCAATTCAAGTCCAAAACAAGAGAAATAAACATACTTTTGACACATATGCATGTACTATTGACCTAGTTCCACTTGTATTGGAGAAAATATGTTTTTGCAGGAATCATATTCAAATACAAGTGGAAAACAAACCAAAATGCGCCATCCAGAAAGCATAATGCAGATTCTACACCAAAGAGACAAGCAAAGGCCCACTCCAACGAAGCATCTAGGCCAAGCACCGACATGGCAGTGGTCTAGGCCCACCCAGGAACCAACCAAGCGAAAGCGGTCATGAGGCGGGCCCACTAGGGTGTGGGTGCACCCTGTGTGCAGCCACACCCCCGTTGCCTCCTCTCGTCCCCACCTTTCTATGGCGGTTCCCGGGTGTTTCCTTATTTTTCAGAGGCAAACCAACCACACTCCACTATAAAAGAAGGGCTAGAGGTCATGTTCAACACACACAATCATTTGGAGCTACACCTCACCTCTCTACTTGTACTCTTTTAATTCTTAGTAGTAGTAGTTGGAGCTAGCAAAAAGCTATCAAGGAGGGCTTGCCTCCTTGGAAGAAAATGGAGAAACGCAAGGGATGAATACAAAGAGAATTTCTTCCATAGTCATGATCTCATATCATTTATATAGTATTGCTTATGAACTAGAGTATAGTTGTCTTGTTATAATCATGATATATGAACTAGCATATAGTTTGTGTATTATGATCTTAACATGTTCAACTTTATGCTTAAACATTCATATGATTTGTATGAGTAGAAGTAGGGGTAAGTTGAGGTGGTGGTTCGTCGTTCCTTCAGGTTTGCCCATATCATTTACCTATCGATCCGTAGGGTCGGGGACCCAGGGGGATATGGGTAGTTTCCTTGTACACGGGTGTGGTGCTCGGGTACACGGGAACCTTCGGATATGACGGTACCCCACGGTTGAGGGGTAGACGGTAGGTGGTGACAGCCCTATCCGTCCTTTGTAATCCCCCATGTTTGGGTATTGTATAGGAGTCTTAAAGTTTCTCGCGCTTGCTGGGAGACCAGTGCTCGGGGATCTCCCTGTTCGTCTCACACTTAGTTCTAACTCTAGTCATATAACTTATATGATCATTAACTATTCTTTGCAAGCTTATATTAGAACATGCCTGCTCCACTTAGGAATATTTTTTTATTCTTTGTTTTTCTTTTATCCTTGAGGTTGGCCTAGATGTGTGTCCACTATCCTTGATATACCATTTTTACCCCTGTCATGAACTATGGTCCACTATGCAAGTATGTAATCTTGTTCATATCCATGCTAGACTCTTTATATCTTGCCATCTTTTGGGAAAATATAAATAACGATACTCTGAATACTTTCGAGTGAAATACTACAACGATAGATCCGTACGGTTGCAGATAACTTATGTAATATTTAAGGACTATCGTAGTTGGTGTTTCTTGACGGCGTTGCTAAGGTTTACTCAATCTTAGTAACGGTGTTAAGAAATGCCAACAAGCATTTCTCGCACCGCTGCCAGGTATGGACTTAAAACCTCCACACTTGGTGATTGTGCTAAGAAATGCCAAAGGCGATACCATTGGAGGCAGTTCGACAAGCAGGCGCCGCAAAGAGCCAGTAGTGACAACAGATCAGTCATGTCATCGCTGGACTCCACCTCTTGCCCTCGTCCCAAAGAATGACTCGGTACCAATGATAGGTCACTGAGCTACCACAACCACTATAGGATGAGGGGCACTAGACCCAAGCTTGTAGGCACCGGATCTACCAATGGAAGGCATGGATCTGACTCGTCGTTGGCAATCATGACTGTTGGCCATCCCATAGAAGCATAGCAAAGTTATTTGGAGAAGATGAGAGGGAGAAGTGGAGGGGAGATGAGGCTGTGGCCTGCGGCTAGCCTCCTTTTTGAGCGCTATATTGTGGGCTGCTACCATCACTCATCAATGAGTAGCAGTAGCGACGACAGCCAGAGGGGGTGCCTGAAGGGGAGCCATTTTGGCAGCGACCATGGGTCTCCCCTAAGTCGCCACGTGGACAAGAAACAATAGCTATACATCTTAATAGAGGTATATTTCCTTACAGGACATGGATACACCTATAGCACTATCCAAGGGTCAATCTAGTAGAGAACGACACCGGGTTAGATGCATGAAACATCGGGGTCAAGCTTATTAGAGAGCCTTTAGAATATCTAATACTTAAGTAGAGAATTTATAGAATGTCTAGGGTCTGCGGACCTTCAAAATTAAATTGGCTAAATTCACCTATTGTACTCTCCGAATAACACTAACTGAAACCTCCTCGCACCTTCCCCAACCAAAGTGCCCCTCATTATTTCGAGCCTACAACCAATCTTATCTTGTTCCTCTTCTGCTCAACTCCCAAGCTACTCTTGCCCCTTCCCTCTTCTCCTTCCAGATCCATGCTCCGATCCCCTGGCCGCAGCACCCAATCTCGCGGTGCCACTACCATTGGATCATCCACCCCACGACCACCTCCCCAATCGGCCTCCGTTGCCAATATCGGCGGTGGCACCATTGCCTGCCCACCGACACCTACACACCACTAGTGCCATGGGTCGGGCAGTCACTCATGGAAATCCCTCTAGATCTGTCATTCATAATCTCTACCCCAATCCTAAATCTTGAAACCCTAACCCCAAACACTGACCCAAACTGGAGCTCGCAGGAGTTGCAAGAGGTCACAGGAGGAGGTACTCCCCTCAGAAGAAAGAGGTCACTAGTACGTGATGAAGGTGTTGGCTGGAACTTGAACTCAATTTATTACTTCTTTCTTATTTCCTCCTTTTTGGCATTTTTTCCAGCAATAATATTGACTTTTCCTAATCCGAAACGCTAAGTGTGAATTGAGAACCCTCTTTGTTTAGATTTTATATTCCATCTAACATAGTTCCTCTTTTAATTATTCTGTTCCGTCGTGTTCGCGAAATTGGGGGGGGGGGGGGGGGGGGGGGGGGGGGGGGGCGACCAATTCTTATATACCTCAAGCCATGGCACCAACCGTGCCTGCTAGACATTCTTCTACAGTGGTTCATCAGTATTTACATCGCCCATGCAAAGCGTTTATATCTAGGACTGAAAATTATTTCACCCTTTAGCAGCAGAAATTTCTGAACCTGCTAGCTACTTACTCATGCCATAACTTTGTTTGTCTTAATCTTATCACTGTTCCGCAATCTAGAGATATGTGGTTTCCTAATATTTACAAAGATTTCTCTCTAATTAATATTAAGATGCTGCAAATTCCAGGGCAGACAAAAGGAGCAAGAACGCGGTCAGAGGACAAATGGTGACTTTTTTATTTATATTCTCAACATCAACAGGACGCACACACTCATGATGATGTTGCAGGTAAGGGACGCACCGACAATGGTTTGACTCATCCTCTGAATTTAGGACGACATACATAGTATGGATCGATATTATGATATCCCGAGGATATGCATGATAATAACAAAACTACAGCAGCCCATATGCATGCATGATATAAGCAGCAGCGGTTCAGTGTGCAGGCAGCGTCTACTACAAAACTAGCTACTGAGCGAGGTAGTCTATCGTACCACGCCTTTGTAGCATTTAAAAAAGAAGAAAGAAAAGAAGAAGATGTCAATGCATTGGTCAACCACCTAAGAGCAGCATATATAGTGGCTGACAATAGGCTATAATGCTCAATTCTATTGTCATGTCAATCAATTTAATAGATAGCATATTCATATAATAGTTGACTATAACTGGATACTGTAACATTAATATCTTGGACACTCACTCCATTATTCATTCTATCATTAAACTTAATTGTTGGAGCCTACGTTGTAGCCAGCCATAGCCCATAGATTTGCAGCCTGCTGCATACATCTCCGTACCTTTGTGCACTTGCTATAAGTACCATAGGAGATGATAAACCTTCAAGCAGCTCTCTCTGTCTCCACCTCCTTATTATCCCACAGAACAAATACCAATCTTGGAGGTGGCTGCAATGGCGGCGTCCAGCTGCGGCCACACCACCGCGGCTATCCTTGGCGGCGTGCGGTTCGCGGTGCGTGTCCTCTGCGGCCGGTGGTTCATGCTCTTCGCTTCTACCATGATCATGTCCATGAGTGGCGGCGCCTACATCTTCGGCGCGTACTCCAAGGCGCTCAAGGCGTCGTTAGAGTATGATCAGGACACTCTCAACACTATCAGCTTCTCGAAGAACATCGGCATAAGCTTAGGCATCGTGTCGGGCCTCATCAACGAGGTAACCCCGCCGTGGGTCGTGCTGCTGGCCGGCGCTGCCATGAACCTGGCGGGGTACCTCCTGGTCCACCACGCCATATCCATCCCCGGCGCAGCTCGGCCGCCGGTGTGGCTCATGTGCTTCTACATATTCCTTGGCGCCATCTCTCAGACGTTCGCCAGCACGGGAGCCCTCGTCACCAGCGTCAAGAACTTCCCGAACGACCGCGGCATCGTGCTCGGCATGCTCTTGGGCTATGCCGGGTTCAGTGGCGCCATCTTCACGCAGCTCTACCGTGCCTTCGGTGGTGGCGAAGATGGCGCCACTCTTTTGCTAATCTTGGCATGGCTCCCCACTGTCGTCTCGCTGCTCTTTAGCTTCACCGTTCGTGTCATCCCACGAAGTAGCAGCACCGCGGCGACGGCGATGGGGCTCGGCCGGGAACGCAAGGGCGTGTTGGGTTTCCTTGGTGTCTCTGTCCTCATTGGCATCTACCTCCTCGTTCTGAATGTCGTCGAGGTGAAGGTATCCCGACTACCGACGCATGTCTACCACATCACGAACACCTTACTCCTTTTCATCCTCGTCGTTGGACCACTCATCATCGTCGTGAAGCAGGAGTACCACCATACCTATACACTTCAGCCGCCGCCCCCGCCAACGACTCCATCCTCTTCTGCACCGTCGTCTTCCTTGCAGCAAGATGTGTCAATTCGTCCCCCATCTATGGGGGAGCAAGAGATCAACTACTCGGTTTTGCAGGCTCTTTGCAGTAAACACATGCTGCTGCTCTTCGTCACCACCGCCTGTGGCATCGGCGGCATTATGACGGTGGTCGATAACATGAGCCAGATTGGGCAGTCACTAGGGCACTCACAACGCGCCATCTCAATGTTGGTGTCCCTCGTGAGCCTGTCCAACTACGCAGGGCGTGTGCTGGCTGGCTTGGGCTCTGACTATGTGGTGGAGTGTTACAAGCTGCCACGCCCACTGTCGCTCACCGTAACGCTCCTCCTCGCCTTCTTCGGCCACCTCCTCATCGCCATGGGTTTGCGCGATGCTCTCTACGCCGCATCGCTCATCATGGGCTTCTGCCTTGGCTCTATCTGGACGGTGTTGTTCGCCGTAGTGTCGGAGGTGTTTGGGCTCAAACACTTCTCCACACTCTACAATTTGTCCACGCTGGCAAGCCCCGTCGGATCCTACGTGCTGAGCGTGCAGGTGGCAGGTCGTATGTATGACCATGAGGCACAACGGCAAGGCCATCTCCGGCAAGATCTCGCCTGCGTTGGGGTTCAGTGCTTCAGAGCATCGTTCGAGATCGTCGCCGGCGTGACGTTGCTCGGCATGGTGGTGTCCCTAGTGATGACGTGGAGGACGAGGGCATTTTACTATGCTAGGTTCAGTGCTGGTGTTGTCGCAATCACAGCCGTCACGACAGATAAAAACATCAAGCAAGAAGGGGCGTTGGCCGATCAAAACAAAACAATAGCTACGAATCAAAGTCTGAGTATTTGCTAGATAGTACTATGTATCTATAACATAGTGTCAAGAAGGGTTAGCATTACATGAGGTTGCATTGCATTCTGACGAGGTTATATACCCTATGTATTATCATTACTTCAGTGTGGTTAATTGGTTCGTTTTATTTGTGCCATGATACATTATATTGGAGAACCAAATACTCTTGTTGGGGTAATTTTAATTTTAGTGATTATGTGCGTATACAGGGACTTAGTTTCATGGATGCATGATTTAAGGAAAATGGCACCTAGCAAGGGCCATATGTAATTTTGGTGGTTGATTGACAACATGATTATAAATATACTAATGTTGTTTGCTAGTATATCAGGTATTTAGCCTATTAGATGCAACAATGGATTTGGACAAAGGCAATGTGAAGATCAAATGATCAACACCTCAAGAAAGACATTAGAGCTACTGTTCAAGACTTAGATCGACTTGCCAGAAGTCCGAGACATCAATCAGGGCCGTCCCGGGAAAATTAGAGGCCCTGTACGATACTAAGAAATGAGGCCTATTAGCCTAGAAAAAAAAACTAAATATACGATATTATAAAGCATGCAGTATGTTGCAATAAAATATATATCAAGATTCAAGAATGATACCTATATTACATAATCTTTACTTGAATAACATCATTCTTTTAGTGTTCTTTGAAATGAAGTCTTCAATAATATGCTCATAATCAATCTTCTCCAACAGTTCACCTTCAAGTGCTATTATAGCCAAATCATTAAGTCTTTCTTGTGTCATTGTAGAACGCAAATAAGTCTTCAATAGCTTTAACTTAGAAAAGCTTCGCTCTGCTGATGCAACAGTCACAGGAATAGTCAACAAAACTCTATATGCAATAGTTGCATTAGGAAAACAACCATGCTCCTTTAAAAACCGCAAAATTTCAACAGGCCCCATTCTTTCTTCTGGAATGAATGCCTCAAGTGTTGGATTATCAGACGACACTTGTGACTGTTTTGTAACAAATCTATCCATAGCTCCTTGCTGAGATTGGACTAATTCCTCTATTCTTTGTTTCTTCTTACGCTTTTGAAAACCTGATTCAAATTTTCTAGAACAATTTGTAGAAGACATGGCTTCAATCTTTGAATGCTATTCCAGTAGGTGTCTAGATCAAAAGATAAAAAAAAACAAAATTTAGAGATCGATCAACTACTTATTATTGTTCGCGGCTACCAGTGAATGAATTGAAAAATAAATATGAATGATTTATATTACCTTCAGGGCCTTAGCGCCTCGCTCTCGCTGTTGCGGTTGCAGCTAGATCGTCACGGCTCACGCCCTGTCACTCGCGAAACGCTGCCGGCGGCCGGTACGGCGTCAGGCGATGGCGGCGACACGAGACGAGACGTCGAGAGGTAGTACGTGAGACCTAAGATTTGCGATCTGATTCAGTTGGGGAATTGGGATCGGCAACATTGCCAACTGAACAGCGGCCGGGCAACAAGCCATTGTTTATTGGGCTTTGGTCAATTGTTGTACACGTCGCTTTGCTAATGGGCCAAAGGCCAAAGCTACTGCTGTACGTTCTTATTTACCAAGCAATACATATATACGTATATATACTCTATATATATTTGGAGGCCCCTGAAAAGTGGAGGCCCTGTACCGTCGCACACGTTGCACGTGCCAAGGGACGGCCCTGCATCAATTAAATAGAAGAAGCCTGGCTGAGAAGACGCGAAGAAAACGAAGCAAATCTAGCCTGCACACAGCACCACCAAAATTTTCCATTGATACGTTGCACAGGGGACGGAAGTGATGACAGAGGCAGCGGATGTGAAGTGTCCACAAAGAGCTTGCCTTTTACGTCTTGCTTGTGAATTCATCTTGTAAGCGTACAGCACCAAGAGTAAGTCTTGCAACACAGTCCAAACGTGTTTGTGAAGTGTCCGTCGGAGCTTGTACGGCTTAGGTGCAGAAATACCTAGGGTATATTGCTGAGCGCGTAGGAAACTAAGAAAAACATGATCTAAATAAATCCAGTACTAAACTGCATTGTGCGGCAGGGGAGAAAAGAAAAGACTGCTGTCTCGAAAAGAGAGAGAGAGAGAAAGGTCTGGCACTACGTAAAAAATGATTTTTAGCAATGGGTCGAATTTTTTGGAGTGGCGGCTGGTGATAGAGCCGCCCCTACAGTGCCATGCTCGGATGCCCAGATACCAGCCGCCCCTACAAATATAACAGTAGGGGCGACTGGTGATACGAGCCGCCCCTACAAATGACTAAAATTTGTAGGGGCGGCTCAATCACCGGCCGCCCCCAATGTTTCTATTTGTAGGGGCGGCTGGTGATTGAGCCGCTCCCACAAATGCCCCACGTACCAAAATATCTACTCCCTCCGATCTCTCTCTCTCCGTCTCGACTCCCTCTCTCTCTCTCTCTCTCCCCCTCTCCTCCGAGCCCCTCGTCTCTCCCCCACGCCACCCCTCCCCGCCGCCCCTGCCCCCGGCCACCTCCCGATGCCTCCCGACGCCGGCGGGAAGCCGCGCCTCCACGTCTCCGCCGCCGTCCCCCCACTGAGTCCCCATCCGACACCGTGTGGTGTGGGCGCCAGCGCTCTCGGTCTGCGGCTCCTCTCCCGCGCGGTGGAGAGGTTGCGGCCGCTACTTGTCTAGGGGCCGCCGACGATGCAGCTGAGGCCGGAGGACGCCATGGAGGAGGAGGTAAAAGCCTCGTAAAACTTAGCCGAGTGGAAAGAGTCTGAAACCGTAAGCTGAGCACCGTAGAGGAAGGCGTCTTCGTACTCGTCTCTCTCTGCGACCCAGAGCTTTTACCCCTCCTCCCATTTCCCGCCGCTGCTCCACCATCCCGACGGCACCATGAGGGAGTGCATCTCGATCCACATCGGCCAGGCCGGTATCCAGGTTGGAAACGCGTGCTGGGAGCTTTACTGCCTCGAGCATAAGGCTGGATAACGAGCCGGCTCGGCTCATTCTGGCTCGTTAAGATAACGAGCTAGCTCGGGCTCGGCTCGTTATCCTAACGAGCCAGAAAGCCAGCTCGGCTCGGCTCGTTAAAAGCTCGAGCTGGCTCGTTAAGCTCGCGAGCCAGGTATAAAAATACACAAAATATAATATTTGCATTTATCTAAAGTTTGAGAATAATAATAATACAAAAGAAATGAATCTAACAACCTTAAATCGAATAAAAAAATTAATATGCGCTAATATATATACAAGTATAATAAAATATTATAGTATTCATACATCTAACTACCTTAAATGATACTTTTTTCTGAAAGTTTGGCTCGTTTAGCTCACGAGTGGCTCGCGAGCTGGCTTGAGTTGGCTCGTTATAGCTAACGAGCTAAAATCTTGGCTCGGCTCAGCTCGTTATCTTAATGAGCCGAGCCGAGCCGAGTCGAGCCAGCCACGAGCCGAGCGAGCTAACGAGCTTCGAGTTTTTCGTCCAGCCTTACTCGAGCATGGCATTCAGGTACCGATCCGTTCATTTCCCCTTCCGTTCTTGCGCTGTAGCTGTGGGTATATGTTGGATCTATGTGTTCTTGGGGTTGTTGTGCTCCAGATTTGGTGGATCTGAGTGGTGTGGGAAAATTATATTTAAAATGAGTTGTTCTATTTGCGGATCTATGTGTTCTTGGGGTTGTTGTGCTCCAGATTTGGTTGAACTATATGGAGCGAGTCAGTTAGGTTTTCTTAATTTAAGATTTGCCTCAGATCTGTTTCAATTGGGCTGGATCTATTAGTTTATAGGATTCTGTAGGCAGTCATGGTTTCAAGTATTGTCTCTAAAATGTTAGCAATATATGATTGATCAACGGAATTATCAGCTAACTTTGTCTCTTCTTCTGTTAATTTGTTTGGGGTTAGATTATGTATGCTAAACTTGGGCCAGCACTCCTGTCTTAGCGCTTTTCTGGGCTGGAGCCTGGAAAACCTACAACTATGCACGGCCCGTGCAAAGCGTTTTTTACATAGTAGTACAACTGAAAATTGCAGGGAGCTCTCTTTTCTTTTTTTAGCGTTTATAACACTTGGCAAAGATTTCTCTCTTACAAGATGGAAATTTCAGTGCAGATAAAGCAAGTAAGAAGACTTTTCATAAGGTATATTCCAAACAAGTAATAAGCAAGCAAGAAGATTGTCGAGAAGGTATTCTGATAATGCTGGGCGGGCGTCCGTCCGTCCGTCCGCTCCATTAGTGGGCCGCGTCGTTAGTCAAATAACCTCCCGCTTCTTTATTTCTCGAAACTGCCACTCATTCCTATTCACTTGTTTCTATCGCTTCTATCCGCTCACCTGCTGCCTCCGAGCGCAGCGCTCGACTCATTCACTCGTTCCTAAACAATATGTCCGCTTCCTTACCCCTCTTTTGTCTCTCCCCAATTTGCTCCCTTGTGCGCATCCAACACATAGCAGCGAGCACCGATGGTATGCGACGTGCCAGTGAGCCACAGTGTGACGGCGTAGAGGCAGAAATGCACAGAGGCAAGCTCGCGTCGACACGGAGGCAGGCGAGCCCTAGCGACAGTCGCTCGTGCACAACGACATGAGGCCAGCGAGCCGCGCAGGCGACGGCGTGGAGGCAGGAGAGCTCTGCGGCATGCGCTCCGCGCATAGGCGTGCTCGCGGCAGTGCGGAGGCAGGCGAGCCCGACGGCAGCCGCTCGTGCATGACGACGCTAGGCCAGAGTTGCTTTCGAGGCGCAACGCTCGACCGCTGGGCCTGCTAGGCACAACGCGCTCGGTGCTCGGCTGTCGGCCCTGCCAGGCGCAGCATGCTGCTGCCCTCTCCAAGTCATGCAGCTGCTGGCTCCTTACCGCGTCGCGAGGCCGATGCCTCCCTTTTTGCGTCATGCGGCCGTTGTGTAACATCCTAGATGTTAAAAAGCAATTAAAACCTTGATCATATTCATCATCATGCATAATCATGAAGTATTAAGACATAAATGCATTGCATGTTTTAATTATAGCATTCATAGGTTGCATATGTGTTGAGATGTGCTTGCATGAGATGTTATGAAAAACATTAATTAAGGTTCTTTGTGATTTTATGGTTAGAAATTTCCTTAAACAACTAAAATTTTTCCAATATAAATTTTGTAGTAGAAAGTATGTGCTTTAAAATGAAATCAAAGTTGGAGTATGTTTTCAAGTCAAATATGTTTAAATTTCAGCTCAAAGATTGAATTCAATAACTATTTCTGATACTTGGCCATTTTTTACTGTCCCTGAATTTTAGTTATAAAGTTCAATGTTTGGGATTTTATTAAATCAATTTTTATAGATAAAAACTGGGCAACTTTTGTTTCATTGGTTGGTACTATGCTTGAGCTAGGTTAATGTGAAATTGGTCGATATGTTTGATAAATGTTTGTCCACTAATTAATTAACCAAAGTTGCTAGTTAACGGTTTGCAAACCCTAACTCTGAAAAACAGATTTCAAGTTCTATCTTCGAAATTCAAAATCTCTCAATTTGTTGATCTTTTGATGTTAGCCCTTGAAGCAAAGATGAAGATGAGAGAGGGATGAACAACTTTGGTTATTGGAGCTTGACAAGTTTTTGCACAAAATCAGGAGAAAAAGGAAGAAGAAGATGCCCTGTCAAACATGAACAGTACCCCCGGTGCCGTCCCTCTCTTTTCTCCCTCTCTCTCTTTGTTCACCGGCGTCCGCCGTGGCCGCCATGGCGTTTCTCGCGCGTGGACGCGCGGCTGTCTGCATGGCCGAGCTCGCGATGACGCTAGCGTGCTGGAGTTTGCCTCCTCGCCTATAAAAGCTAATTGCCGGCCGCCGTTTCTTCTTTTCCTTCTTCCCATTGCCATCGTCAAGCCTTGCTTCACCGGTAAAATTCATCGCCATCGAGCCGCCTCTGTTCAATTGCTCGCTCCATTAGTTCCACCTAGCACTTGAGCATCACCTGAGCCCGCTCACGCCGTCCCTCGCTACTGAAATCAGCCTCGCGCCGCCGTTCTTCCGCACGGCCATCCACCATCACCGCCGTGACCACCTTACTATGGCCAGACCTCTCGGGTGGATCTCTTGCCCATCTCTCTTTTGCTCTAGCTTTGCTTTGATGTCATGGTGGTGATCGGCTTCTCCTTTTTACCGCTACCGTGCAGGACACGTCGGAACACCGTCGTCTTCTCTAGTTGCACCACTAGATCCACCCTTAACGCCGACAACGCACCTCCGTTCTGTCTCCGCTTCAACCAAGTAGCCAAGCGTGATCGTGGTGAGTCCCTAATGTTGTCCGGCGCTTTATTTTAACCGCTACTGTTCTCTAGTGGCTGGCATGTTGAGTGCCGCTCTGCCGTGGCCTCCATGGCCAGCGTTGAGCTCGCCTTGGAACCCTAGCTGGTCGGTTAGACCTATAGATTGATGCGCGTGTTGATGGGGAGCACGTTGGTGCCCTCCTCGTCGCCGACCGACTCACCGCCGGCGTGTCCGCGGTCAGGCCGGTGCAGTTCGGGTTTGACCCTGGCCCCACGTGTCAGTGACTATGGGTGGCTGGGGGGTAAGTGACAAAGGGTTTTTGGCATAGAAAAAATTTATCTTTTCCAGAAAATGCTAAATAGGGCTAAATCTTGTTTAATTCATAATAAATTGTATAAGTGTGATAAAATTATGAAACTTTTGTGTAGCTTTATTATTGTATGCTATACTTAGGAAAAATATGAAATGGTGAAAATAATTAGTGTTTGGATGCTTAAAAATTACCTCTTTTAATTAAGAAATGGACCTTGCATGATTTTTATAGGCTAAAATAATTATGCTTTAATCATGAAACTTTTTGTGTATGCTTTACATGTTAATACCTACCTTCACAAAACGTTTGGTACTGTTTTGATAATTCTAAATTGGTTAATTAATTTAAGTGTGTTTAAATGCCTTTTATGGATTAATAAAAATAACGAAATGGTTTCTATAAATTCCTAATTAACTTTGATGTGATTTTGGTATTGATTGTGGGCATTGGAACACTAACCCATTGGATGTTCCTTGGCAAATCACTTTCTTGTTATGATCATAATCAACTTAGTGATAATGATAATAAGATTGATTTGTGAGTAATTAACTTAATTAACCCGTGAAGGAAAGTTGTACTCAAGTCAATTAATCTTGTTTGATCATCTTAATCCATGTTGCATCTTTCATACATCATTTTTATTGCATATCATCATGTCAAGCATGCATCTTTTATCATGTGTAGTGACCGAAGGTAAGGAACTGACCGTTGATCTAGTTCCAGAGGAAGAGAATCCACCAGTGGAGGTTGGGTTTGACATATGTGGCTCATCGGGAGAACCTAACACCTCTACTGACCAAGGCAAGCCCCAGAGCATTTAAACCCCTTCCTTGTGTTTTACAAATGTTATTACACTTTAAGTCCTATGCTTTGTGCATTAAGTGAGTAGGGTTTGGTTGATTACCAACTGCTGCATGCCTGCCATGATATTTCAATCCTTATCCTTGTCAACCTTGCACTAAAGATGATAGGTCAGTAATGCTTAGCCATGCCTATCTAATTAGACTTGAAGGATGAGTTCATCATTCGCAATGATTCTATACTCCTGAGATGCCTTGACAACTTAATATGAATAGATGAAAATGGAGACCGGACAGGACATGGGATATGTCTCTGGTGGTTAAGCCGACAGAGTTGTCTGGTCGTGCTTGTCCCATCTATGTCGATTGAGGACCGTCCGCTGTAGACCTGTGTGAGTTGAGACTTTGTTGTACTGGCCACATACTCCGGTAAGCCTAATATTTCGGTTATTCCATTATGGGAAAGGACAACCACACAATGGGAGTGGAGAGATGGCGAGAGTAGCATGTACCCATCCTACTGGAATAGGATAGGGCGGTGGAGTACTATGCTCTCGGGTGGCATGAACCCATTCCGGTTTTGGAGGATCTAAGTGAAGGTTGATATATGTAGGTATGGGACCTACATATGTCATGTGGTAAGGAATCCCCAGCTGGCTTTTAATCGATTCGAATCACCGTTGCTTCTCGAAGAAGAAGACTCGATTCTCTACTCTACATCATAGTTAATTAATGAAACAATGGTATTTATGATCATGAGATGTGTTGATTAAAGAATTGATTCATTTAGATCAGGTGCAAACTGGAGACTCATAATAACTTAACTTGAGCTAAAACGTTGAAAGTAAGGATCAATCTTTAGTAAGCCTTTAAGCAAATGTTAATCTTGATTCTAGCTAAGACCTTACCTTGAATCCCTCGAGCCTTCATACCCTTGGAGTATTTTCTTTTAGGCGGCTAAGACTTGTTTAGTACCCTCAAGTACTCAGGTTTTGTTAACCCCAGTTGCAGGTTCTGACTTGTGCTGCTAATTGAGGTTATGTCGGTGGGCTCAACATGATCTGATCGTCTCTTCTATCTTAGGTACTTCACTTAAGTTACCCCCATATATAGTTCTACTCAACTTTTGGAACTCAAGTGTTACTTAAAGGTACATAACATATTTTGTAACCTAATGTTGTAAATCTTCCGCAACTCCGATGTATGAAATTTTTGTATCAATGTTGTAATGTTGTGGTAACTCTATTGTTGATCCTGTATGAGTTATAAAATGTGGATGATTCGGGGTTCTCCAAGGACACCCGATAGACTACCGGATTACGTGGCTTTCGTGTACAGCAGTCAGAGGTCTTTAGGACAATGACGGGTGCACGTAGGCCAGCATAATTTGGGTGGTTCTGCCACAGCTGGTATCAGAGCTCATACATTGGATCAACTACAACATTACTTTTGAAAACTTCAAAAGGATTTTGCAATTAAATTTTTTTGAAAGAAACTAATTAAAAATGCTTTTCTAGCTTCCCTTATGCTTGTTGTCGATGTCTCGTGGAGACTTTTTCATGACTCAAGTAGAAGGCATAGGAAGGTTTCCAGCTCTTCTTCAGGAAGTCAAGTGGAAAATCAACTTCTCTGATAAATCGGAGTGCGCCAACTTCAGTGAAAATAGCATATAAAGTATCGCCCTATGTATAAAATGAGTGCGCTAGCAGTTCTATGTTAAATTATGAGTTTGTGAGTGAGAGGTTATGTAAATGATGGCACCTATGTAAACTAACTCAATAAAGTTATGTATGGGAAGGGTTTACATTATGCGTTATTTACATTTCAACTTACTATTTTTTAATGTCGCACCAACACTAAGATAAGAAGGTAAGTGACATCGGTTGCATGATGTGGAGATGTAGTCCTCCCTCTGGAGATGTGATTCTGGGCATCGACTGCATGATGTGGAGATGTAGCTCTCTTGCCGATGATGTGAATCCGGACGCTTCCCTCAAGAAGTGGCCTACTTGAGGACATTCTGTAGGGCAACATACAGAGTGTAAGCATCTGCCAAGTGTTACTTAAAGGTACATAACATATTTTGAAACCTATCTTAGGTACTTCACTTAAGTCACTCCCGTAGTTCTGCTCAACTTTTGGAACTCAAGTGTTACTTAAAGGTACATAATATATTTTGTAACCTAATGTTGTAAATCTTCCGCAACTCCGATGTATGAAATTTTTGTATCAATGTTGTAATGTTGTGGTAACTCCATTGTTTATCCTGTATGAGTTATAAAATGTGGATGATTCGGGGTTCCTCGAGGACACCCGACATACTACCGGATTATCTGGCTTTCGTGTACAACAGTTAGATGTCTTTAGGACAATGACGGGTGTACGTGGGCCAGCATAATTTGGGTGGTTCTGCCACACGTTGTCTCCCTTCCACGTCGTGCAGCCGCTACCTCCGGTGAAGTCCAATGCCGATGAGCCTCCATTGTTCCGAACAACAAGTAGATGTTGTGCTGCGCTAAAAATGCATGTTGCAATCATATGTTTCAGATGTTTCAGAGGTATGTTGCAAGTGCTTCATACATATGTTGTAAAAGTAGATTGGGATGTTGCACATGTTGAAGAGTATGTTCGAAATTTTTCATCTGTTTTTAGTCTTTTGTTTCAGCAAGTGTTTTTATGTTGCAAGTCGCAAGTGTTTCATGTGGATGTTGCATATGTTTCAGACGTATGTTGCAAGTGTATTGGTCCAAATGTTTCAGATGCTTCAGATGTATGTTCCACGTGTTTTATCTGAGTGTTGCATATGTTTCACGCATATGTATGGAAGTGATTCATCAGAATATCGCATATGTTTTGCACCTATGCTGCAAGTGTTACATCTAGATGTTGCATATGTTTTGCTATGGCTACACACGTGTTTTTCTGGTGTTTCATATGTATGTTGCAAGTGTTTAAATTGATTTAGACGTATGTTGTAAGTGTTTCATCTAGATGTTGCAAAAGTAGAGATATGGTGTTGCACATGTTGTAGTGAGACCCATCTATAGCAGCCACCTGTTGCAGCTGCTGGGCCCACCTGCATTCGCATTGATGTGGAGGGGGCGCCACGGTGCGGATGCAGGACACAAAGTGCGCGCGGGACATGGAGTGCCGCGGGCCACGGTGCGGGGCACGAGACACAGTGCGGACACGGGACACGGAGCGGCATAGGTCCCTACATGAAGCAGGCGTAGCAGGTGCGGGCGTCCGGGATGCTAGCCCCATCTGAATGTCCGGGCACTAGACATACGGATATCTCTTCGCTTGATGGTACATGCAGTAGGTCAAAAGGTGTTTACGATTTCAGATTGAAAGAGTGCCTGTAAACAGGTTTGACTCTGAACTTAGAACAGCATGCATACAAGGATAGATACATAATCCTGAGGTATGCGGCTTCTACTTCTACAGTTCTACATGATAGCATCCCCGTAGTCAGGAAAAAAATGATAACAAACTGATCATATGCCTGCGCTAATCCCGTGTGCTCTTTGTTCTTGCTTGCCGTTCACCTCTGCCGGCGTGTGAGCTTATATATTCCACTCCAATTTATTCTGTTGTGGTAACCCAGAGTCCCATCCCATATCGATCGATTGTGTAACAGGACCAACATAGGCAACTAACGAACGTTTGTTCTCTCGTGATGGTGTTTCTCTCGGAAACACGTTTGTTCTCTAATAATGTGGAAGGCTTGAGGAGAAGTCTCGGTTTTCCAAATGGAGTTGGAGTTGGCAGTTTTGGCCGGGGAGGGGGGCTCGCCCTTCTCTGGTCTAATGACATCTGTGTGAAGTTGCAAACGTATGATAAGCTTCACATTGATGTAATGGTGGTTGATCCATCCACAGGAGCGGAGAAATGGAGGTTTACTGGTTTCTATGGTGAGTCGAGAAGGGAGAACCGGCACCGAAGTTGGGAGCTGCTGCAGTTCCTAATGCAGCGCCCCCTGGTTGTGTGCAGGAGACTTCAATGAGATCCTAGACGCTCAGGAGCAGATAGGTGGGGTGACGAGACCGGAGAGGCAAATGGATGGTTTTCGGGAGGCTGTGAATTTGTGTGGGTTCACTGATCTTGGCTTCATCGGTTTGCCTTATACGTGGGACAATCGTCAGCAGGGGGTCCATAACATCAAGGTCAGGCTGGACCGTGCTTTGGCTAACGGGGCTTTCACTGACATGTTTACAGACTCGAAGGTGTGGCACGTGCAGACCACAAAATCTGATCATTGTTGCTTGCTTATTGAGTGTTGCCGAACTAAAAAGAGAGGAAGAAGGAGACGCAATTTCAGGTATGAAAATATGTGGCGCAGGGATCCTTCTTATTTGCGGCTGGTCAAGGAGTCTTGGGGGGCTGCAGACTCAATCCGAGATGTGAACCAGCTACAGGCAACCCTGGGGCGGATGCAAGTTTCATTCCAGGAATGGGAACGTGATGTTTTTGGTTCTGTAAAACAGGAGCTCGCAGCGTTACGCCGGGACCTGGAAGAGGAGAGGAGGCACTCGCTGTTTGCAGGACCTTCCAGCCGGGAGAAGCGTATTATGACTCGGATTTCATAGTTATTAGCGCGAGAAGAAATAATGGAGAAACAACGATCTCGGGTTTCTTGGCTAAAAGAAGGGGACAGGAATACCAAACTGTTTCAAGCAAAGGCAAGGGAGCGGGCAAAAACAAATCGCATCACTGCTCTGCGTGCTCCCAACGGCGAACTGTGGACAGGGCAGGAGGAGATGGAGAGCTTGGCTTCTGCCTTCTATACGGAGTTGTTCACAGCACAGCCTGAGTCGGCTCCGGAAGAGGTACTTGCCCATGTGCCAGCACGGGTGACAAATGCGATGAATGAAGCGCTGGAGAGCCCCTATACAGCACAGGAGGTTGAACGTGCGCTATCCATGATGGGAACATGCAAAGCTCCGAGGCCTGACGGATTCACGGCCGGCTTCTACCAAACCCATTGGGAGACAGTTGGCCCGAGCATCACCAACGCGGTACTGGACTTTTTGAATGGAGGGCCAATGCCCGACGCTATGAATCGGACAACAATTGTGCTTATCCCAAAGGTAAAGAATCCACATGATCTCAATAATTTTAGACCTATATCTTTGTGCAATGTTATCTACAAGCTGTGCTCAAAAGTTCTTGCCAATAGACTGCAGGTCTTTTTTTGGACGAGATTATTTCTGCAGAACAAAGCGTTTTTGTCCCGGGGCGTTTGATAACAGACAACGTGCTCTGGTCGCTTATGAGTTCACCCATTATCTCAAGCGGAAGAAGGGTAAGACCGGGGCCTGTGCCATCAAACTTGATATGGCTAAGGCCTATGACCGAGTCGAATGGAACTATCTCCATGGTATGATGATGAGATTGGGTTTTGCGGAGAGTTTTGTTAATACTGTGATGAGGTGTGTCACATCAGTATCCTTCACAGTGCGGGTGAATGGCAATTTGTCTGATCCTTTCAATCCATCCAGGGGAATTCGACAGGGTGATCTATATCTCCGTACCTCTTCTTACTATGCTCAGAGGGACTGTCTTGCCTACTTCTGTCGGTTGGGCCGCTGCATCTCTCGAGGGGGGTACGAGTAGGGATCCATGCACCATGGATTTCACATCTCCTATTCGCAGGTATTGTGTTTTCTGAGGCCTCGTAGAGGGGGGCTGCTCACCTACAAGAAATCTTGAACATATACAATAGAGGGTCCGGTCAGTTTGTGAACAAAGACAAATCGGCAGTTTTTTTTCAGCAAGAATTGTGAGGCAGAGATTAAAGAAGAAGTGAGATCGGTGCTGCAGATAAATTCAGAAGCTCTTTTGCAGAAAAATATTTGGGGCTGCCAATCGCTTTAGGTTGCGCAACAAAGGAAGCTTTCGAATATATGCCGAACAGGATCAGAGGTTTAGTGGGAGCCTGGAGTGGTCGTGAAGCGAGCTGTGCAGGTAGGGAGGTGCTGTTGAAGTCTGTAGCGCAAGCAGTGCCTACCTACCCGATGAGCTGTTTTTTGATCCCCAAAGACACTTTCGTAAAATGAAGATAGTGATATCCATCTATTGGTGGGGTAGCTCAGCGGATAGTCGACACATCCATTGGCAATGATGGGAACAACTTGTTAGTTGATCGGCCTATTGGGCCCTTGGATCTACGCCCTGATCGGGGGCGTCCAACCCTAATATGGTTGGTGGGCTCCTGTCGCATAACACTATAAACAGAGGTGTGGGGACCAGGGCTCGAATGACGAGGTTGACCTGAGCCGCCATAACCACCTACAGAGAAACACTAATCCGATCTAAAGAAGGGTGCTGCCAGTGACGGAAAGCCACACCAACTCTGCCGTCGCCTCTGCAGTGCCACTATCAGGACGCTGTACCTCGCGTCGCCGTAGGGACTGCGACTGCACTTCATCTCCGGTCGTTGCAAGCCCACTAGCTACCAAGGTACACCAACAGATGTTCTTTACCCGCTAGATCTACACCTAGAGTTTGGAACTTTCTAACAATGGTACCAGAGTCAAGGTTGCCAGTGTGTAGATCTAGTATGGGGTAGAGTATTGAAAAGAAATCAAAAAAAGAACAAGGGTTCAATCCGTTTCGGATTGAAACCCTAACCCTAACCGGGTAAAAGAAAATAGAAAAGACACCAGGAGGGTGGCGGGTGTCACTGACTGCCGGTGACCACCGCCATCGCGTGGGGAAAGGTGCCGCACCGCCGTCTTCGCCGGCGCGCAGCAAGAAAGAATAGACCCGTTCGGATCTGAGAAGAGAAGAGTATGGGTAGATCTCGGCAGGGGCTAGAAACGATTAGAAAACAAAAGAATGAATTAGATCCTTTCGGATCTGAGCAGACAGAAGGGGTTCCCTAACCCAAACCCTAACCGGGTGAAGGAAAGAACAAAAGAAGAGGGATTCGGCCTAGAAGAGAATCAAAGCCAAACCCTAAACCCGTGAAGACCCTATGGGGAAGAAGAACAATGGGTCGGATTCTGAACCCCAACCCTAGATCTAAACCATAATCTCCAACACCGGTTCGGATAAGAGAAGTAGAATCTAAATCCAAAAGAAGAAGGGGACGGGGAAGAAGAGGAAAGGGACCTACCTCGCCATGCGTCGGGCTGACCCTTCGTCGGCGCGGGAGAAGAAGGCCAAGCCGGGGGAGCTGTTTCGCCCGGGCTCGGCCAAGGGGGCGCCGCGGCCAGGCCACTCGACGGCGGCGCGCTCACCCACTGGGGAGCGCGCATGCCGGCGAGGGGGCCGGCGACGGCGCCATGGATGCCTGCTCCACCGCTTCGGTCGCTCGGTGAGCTGCGCGGCGTGAGAGAGAAGGAGAGGGCGGAAGAGAGCAAATGAACTAGGGTTACGGTGGAGCTGGCGCCGAGCTAGTTTTGTTCTCCCGAGAACCACACACAGCCGTCAGATCTGATCCAACGGTGACCAGAGAATGGGCCGCCTTTCGGCCCAAGCGGGTGAGCGCGGCGGACCACTTTCGCGGCCTAGGCCCAGGTTGCGGCCTGGGCGCGGGGGAGGTGCCGCGCGCACGCGTGAAAGAGCTGCTGTTGCAGGCCTTTCCGCTACTGTAGTTGATGGGCCAATTACTGTTACTGCAGGCCGGGCCAGAATAAATAGTAAATAAAGTTTTGAGTTTATTTAATTTTCAGAAGCAGATTTCGATGAATTTTGTCTAGTTTAATATCTTTGTTAAAATTTGAACCAAAAGGATAATTTTTCAGAGAATATTTGAGAAAAGTTTAATGCTTCTGAAAAATAGATAATGAATTTTTTCATGTTTCCGCTGCTAAAGAAATTGTTTATTCTCCAGTTATTTTGAACCAACGTGATATTTAATTGGAGAAAAAGAGAGTTTGACATGATTATGATGTTGTTATTTTCTGACCAACGTTGTTAATAACAATATCGTAATTTTAATGATTTTATGCATTAATTCTATTTCTGCCCAACGGTGATGTAGAATTAGTGATTTTGACATGATTATGATGTTGTTATTTTCTGACCAACGTTGTTAATAACAATATCGTAATTTTAATGATTTTATGCATTAATTATATTTCTGTCCAATGGTGATATAGAATTAGTGTATAAGAACAGTTGTATGTTTTAATTTTGACCAATGTTGGAATCAAGACACGCAATTGTTAGAGATCCCACTCTCAAAGGTGACAACTACACGGAGTGGAAGAAAAAGATTGACCTGACCTTCATCTTAGCTTAGGAGAACTGGGTAGTCACCTCACCATGTTCTACTGAGCCTGTGGCACTGGTGAGGGAGACAAATGAGGCTGATGCCGCTTGGGCAACTAAAGAGAGAGATTTTGAATCCTAAAAAGATGTCCTATGACCTTGAGCATAGGAAGTGGGTCACTGCCAACAAGAAATGTTTGGCTGTGATAAAGAACACTATTGAGCCTGCAATTGTGGGCTCAATCCCAGAGTGTGACACGGTCACTGAGTACCTCGATAGAATAAAGAGTCAGTTTACTGGCTCTTCAAAGATATATGCTACCCAGCTGATAAAGCAGCTGGTGACAGAGAGTTACTCTAGAAATAGAGGAAATGGTGGCATAAGAGAGCTCACGATGCGTCGTCAAAATTATAGCACTGTCGTTTAGGCCATATTTCAAGGGGGACAATGGAAAGACTAGTTAAGAATAATATTCTTCCTCCATTAGAGCTCTCAGATTTAGAACAATGCAGAGAATGCATAAAAGGAAAGTATATAAAGAAAATTAAGAAAGATGCCAAACGAAGCGCAGGAATTTTATAAATTATTCACATAGACATCTGTGGTCCATTTTTCTTTTAAAGAGTGTGGATGGTTATGATTCGTTCATAACATTCACATATGATTACTCCCATTATGGCTACATTTATCCAATCAAAGAAAGAACAGAAGCATTAGATAAATTTAAGATATTTAAGGCGGAAGTTGAAAACCAACACAATTTAAAGATTAAGATAGTCAGGTCCGACCGTGGGGGGAAGTACTACGGTCGGCATACCCCATATGGCCAAGTTCTTGGACCTTTTGCAAGGTTCGTACAGGAGAATGGCATAGTAGCATAGTATTCTACACCGGTCGAACCTCAACAGAATGGAGTAGCTGAAAGACGCAATCGTACCCTGATGGATATGGTGCGCAGTATGATAAGTTACTCCACCTTACCATTGAGCCTGTGGATGGAGGCGTTAAAAACCACCATTCATATTCTCAATAGAGTATCAAGTAAGTCGGTGTCCAAAACACAGCATGAGTTGTGGACAGGAAGAGTACCCTCACTAGACCACTTACGTGTGTGGGCGAGTCCTACTGAGGCTACAGTATTTAACCCAAACATTGAAAAACTAGATCCCAAAACAGTAAGTTGTCATTTCATTGGCTACCTAGAAAAGTCAAAAGATTTTTTGTTTCTACTGTCCAGACAGACATACAAAGTTTATGGAAACGAGACATGTTGTCTTCCTAGAGGATGAAATGATGAAGGGGAGCATGGTAGCTCAAGAAATTGACCTTGAAGAGAAGCGGGTGTATGCGCCCACTCCGATAATCCATGAGCCATTTTTTCTCACTACCTGTTGTCGATGCACCGACAGTGCAAGATACTGTGGTGCCAGCACCTGTTGTTATTTCGCCTGTGGCAACAATGAATGACGATGAGGAACATGTTCTTCAGGATCCTGTAGAACCTATTGCCACATATGAGGAGGAGCAACAACAGCCTCAAATAGAATATGTGCCAAATGTGGAGGCCCCTAGAAGGTCTCAAAGAATTAGAAAATTAGCTATTTCTGCTGACTATGAAGTATACAACACTGAGGAATTTCAAATGGAGGATAATCCCACCTCATTTAAAGTAGTCATGAGAAGTGATCATTCATCAAAGTGGCTTGAGGCCATGGAAGATGAAATGAAATCTATGAATGCCAATAAAGTTTGAGACTTGGAAATAATTTCTAAAAGAGCCAAAACAGTAGGCTGTAAATGGGTTTACAAAATAAAACTTGACTCTCAAGGGAATATAGAGAGATATAAAGCATGACTCGTGGCAAAAGGCTTTACGCAAAGAGAATGTATTAATTACAATGAGACCTTTTCTCCAGTCTCATGTAAGGATTCTTTCAGAATCATAATGGTATTAGTGGCACATTACGATTTAGAATTACATCAGATGGATGTAAAGACGGCATTTCTCAACGGGGACTTGGAGGAAAATATTTACATGGCACAACCAAATGGTTTTATCATGGAAGGAAAAGAACGAATGGGATGCCTCCTAAAGAAATCCATTTATGGATTAAAACAAGCTTCAAGACAGTGTTACTTGAAGTTTGATCAGACAATAATGAATTTTGGGTTTAAAGAGAATGTAGAGGACAATTGTGTCTATGCAAAGTTTAAGAATGAGAAGTTTATCTTCCTTGTCCTGTATGTCGATGATATCTTACTTGCTAGTAGTGATGTCAGTCTACTACTGAAGACAAGGAAGTTTTTGTCCTCAAAATTTGATATAATAGATCTTGGTGAAGCTTCGTTCGTTCTAGAGATCGACATTCACCGAGATAGAAGTAAAGGGGTATTAGGACTGTCACAAAAGGCATACATAGAAAAGATCTTAAAGAAATTTAGTATGCACAAATGTAGTCCCTCACCTGCTCCTATAATCAAGGGCGACAGATATAGGGATTTTCAATGCCCCAGAAACCAGTATGAGATCGATCAAATGAAAACGGTTACATATACTTCAGCTGTCGGAAGCTTGCAATATGCTCAAGTATGTACGCGCCCTGACTTGACATTTGTTACCGGGTTACTTGACAGATTCTAGAGCAATCCTAGAATAGAACACTGGAAATTGGTAAAGAAAGTCTTGTGTTATTTGTAAGGAACGAAAAATATCATGATGACTTATAGAAGATCAGATTCACTCCATATAGTGGGATATTCTGATTCTGATTATGCGGGAGATGATAGAAAATCGATGTCTGGATATGTATTCACTCTCGCAGGGGAAGCTATTTTATGGAAAAGCTCAAAGCAAACCATCACTACATCGTCCATAATGTATGCCGAGTTTGTAGCGTGTTATGAGGCAACGGGGCAGGTGAACTGGCTAAAGAAGTTCATACCCGGCTTGAAGGTGATTGACGACATCTATAGACCACTTAAGTTATACTGCGATAATAATCCGGTAGTACAGTATGCTCATAATAATAAGTCAAGTGGTGCTGCCAAACACATTGACATAAAGTATTATGTTGTGAAAGATAAAGTCCGGGATCATGTCATAAGTCTTGAGCATATAAGTACCGAAAAGATACTCGCGGATCCGCTTATAAAAGGCTTACCACCCAACGTGTTCAGAGAACATGTAGCTAGCATAGGTTTAAGGGAAAGCCTAAAATTCCTGGACAAAATAAGGCCCAAAGTTAAGTATCTATTTCATAACAGAGTGGTGTGTTGTAGCTGTTAAATCTATCGGCAATTGACCGTAACAATGAAACATGCTCTATGTGCTAATCTGTAACGGAATGAACAAAAGTAAATGATATGAAATTGAAAGATAGTAGTGAAATCAAGGGGGAGAATGTTAGTTGATCTCCACCAATAGGCCCAACAGCCTATTAGGCCCTTGGATCTGCGCTCTGATCGGGGGCGTCCAACCCTAGTTTGAGAGAATTCCTTATTTGACATTGGGAAAATGAGTCGTTCCTTTCTTGGCCCTGAAATTTTCTTCGTTCCCTATTTGACACTCACTTCAACTTTCGTTCCTAATTTGACACTGCCGTCAATTCCGTTAGCTAACGGTGTTAACTGGACGTTAAAAAGACGTTTTTGCCCCTAGAAAAAAAAGCGGCGAAGCAAATCTGAGAGGAAAAAAAAACCTGCGCCTTTTTTTTTTAGCTGGGCGCATGCATCAGAGGCGGGCGCAGGTTTTTTTTCCTCTCAAATTTGCTTCGCCGTTTTTTTTCTAGGGGCAAAAACGTCTTTTTAACGGTCAGTTAACACCGTTAGCTAACGGAATTGACGGCAGTGTCAAATTAGGAACGAAAGTTGAAGTCAGTGTCAAATAGGGAACGAAGAAAATTTCAGGGCCAAGAAAGGAACGACTCATTTTCCCAGTGTCAAATAAGGAATTCTCCCCTGTTTAGTGGGCCCCTGTCGCACAGCACTATAAAGAGAGGTGTGGGGACCAGGGCTCGAATGACGAGGTTGACCTGAGCCGCCGTAACCACCTACAGAGAAACACTAATCCGATCTAAAGAAGGGTGCTGCCAGCGACGAGAAGCCCCACCGACTCCGCCGTCGTCTCTGCAGTGCCACCACCGGGACGCTGTACCTCGCGTCACCGTAGGGACTATGACTGCACTTCATCTCCGATCGCTACAGGTGCACTAGCTACCAAGGTACACCAACATATGTTCTTTACCGGCTAGATCTACACCTAGAGTTTAGAACTTTCTGACACAACTGACCAAGCCGAAACCACTTGGCGGCATGGGCTTCAGGGACCTTGGATTATTCAGTCGTGCTATGCTTGGTAAACAAGGCTGGAGGTTGACTGAGAACCCGGAGTCGTTGTGTGCTAAAGTGCTTAAGGGCCGGTATTATCATGAACGCGACTTTCTGTCAGCTACCAGAAAGAAACACGCAAGCCACACGTGGCGAGCGATCTTGGCAGGAAGAGATGTTTTACAGAAAGGGCTGGTCAGGAGAATCGGTGATGGGAGCTCAACGAGAATTTGAACTGATCGGTGGATTCCTAACCACTTTGAAGGGAGACCGATCACCTCTGATTTGAACATGCCAGCCACCTGGGTGGCAGAGCTCATGACGCCGAGTGGAGGATGGAATGAAGACCTCATCAAACAAACCTTTCTAGCTGTTGATGCTCATGCGATTTTGAGTACACCGGCAAGGGGCATAGGACCTGATGTCTGGGCCTGGGGAACGGAAAGACATTGCATTTATACAGTCCGCTCGGCGTACAGAGTACTCTATGATGACCAATGTCGACAGCGGGAAGAGAACCAAGCATCGTCTTCAGGTGACACGACCTGGGCGAGGATTTGGAAACTATGTGTTCCCCCAAAGGTTCGGGTCTTTTGGTGGAGGGTGGTAAACGGCTTCCTTCCAACTAAAGGAGTCCTGCACCGAAGACATATCGAACCAATGGCGAATTGTGAAGTCTGTGGGGAGGATGTAGAATCAATCAAACATGCTTTGCTAGATTGTACGGTTGCCAAACTGTTTTGGGATCAAGTCAGGCTGCTCACTGGTGTTAAGGTGCCGCTGCTGCACCCCCTCAAGTGGGCAAGGGACCTTGTCGATCCGAGTGTGATTTCAGAGAAGGATGCAGCTGTTATAATTTGTGGCATGTGGTCTCTTCGGATGTCAAGGAATAAGAGACGGCATGGAGAAGATGTGGTGCCGATAAGGGTAGCAGTTCAGTGGGTAACTGATACTGCATTTGATCTCTGGCAGTCAATTCACCCGGCCAAAGGTGCTGATCACGTAGTGCGAAAACAGCAGTCCTGGAACAAGCCAGAGGTTGGGTGGACAAAGTGCAATGTTGATGCTTCTTTCATGGAAGGCATCCGGACTGCAGCTTCGGGGGTCGTCCTTCGCAATCATGATGGGAGTGTTGGGTTACGATCCAAATTCAGTTATGTACAAGATAAATGCTATATGTATGGATCATCGCATATTAGGGGTTTTCATCTATATATACTTCCTGTAAGGCATCGTCTTGGGATAAGAAAAGTTGTAAATCCTCGACGTTTGTAACCTCACCCGATATAGTAAAGATTTGCTTACTAGTGCCTGTGGTTTTTTTCCTTCTTCCTTGGAAGGGTTTTCCACGTTAAAATCTCGTGTCCCCTGTGTTTGATCTACTGTTCTTCGACGTTTATATTGTCTATCGTTTCTAACAGGGAGAACATGTGGAGGGACAGCACGTTGGCATGCTCATTGCCTGACGGCACTATCTGTTGAAGCCTTGGCTTGTCGCGATGGGATGCTATATGCGAGAGACCGTGGAGTGCAGAAGCTGCAGATGGAGACGGACTGCCGACTAGTTAATCTGTGGATGAACCATAGCAGCCAGAGGTCAGAGATCGATCCGTTGTTGCAGCAGATGGAAGATCTTAGCCGGAGCTTCGAAGTTTTTCATTTCAATTTCGTTAGCAGAAATTGTAGTAGTTTAGCACATGAATGTGCTCGCCTAGTGTCTAGGGATAACCAGGTGGTGGAGTGGCGTACGTATAACCCCACCTGGGCTACAGGATATTGTAGACACTGATTGTAATCCAGTTCATGGCTAATATATGAAGCTCTGGCTCGCCCCCCCCCCCCCACACCCCCAAAAAAAAAAGGCAACTAACGAACAATGCCATGCGGATGCATGCAACGAAACGAATTCTTGACATTCAACGCATGCTGACAACATACGCAAACTTGACTTCACGTCCATTCATCTACAACCCAATGTATGTACAAAACACCAAAACAAGAGATCTAGTATTTTCATTGAAGTCAACCATAAACCTACGCTTAAAAAAAAAGCTTGTCTTGGTGTTGGAGGCTTACCCCCAGCCCCCGCGTCGCTCTCTCGGAGGACAACACGGGCGGAGCCACCCCCTCCCAACCCCGAGCTCCTCCCTCATCTCTCCATCCCTGGCCGCCGCCGGAGCAAGACGCTGGCGGTTCGGCCGAAGGCCAGGACTGCGGCTGCTGGGACTTTCTCCCCTCCCTTCCTCCTCCATCTTCCCTCCCTCCCTGTGCGCCTGTGGTAGGTCGGGGCTGGGGCGCAGATCCCCGGTGGAGGCATGTGCTCCGCCTCCTCCCTGTCTCCGGCCGATCTCCACCAAACCCTAACCCCGACCTAACCATCAGCGGGCCCATCGGCCGGAGACGGAGTCGCGACTGCGGCGGCGCAGTGGTGCGGCGGTCATGCTGGTCCTGATCGTCGGTGCTGTGCGCGCGGAGGCGGTGATGGTGCGGCTTCTTCAGCGACGCCATGGTGGAGTGGTCGGCCGTGGCTTTGGCCGGGTGTGCTCTAGCGACGCCATGGTGGCGCTGGCTGGCGGTGGCCTGGCGTTGTTGCGTCTGCGGTGTCTTGGTGGCGCGGCTGGCGGTGCCAGGCCATGGTGAGGTTGTAGATCCGCCACCGCCGATGCTAGTTGTGGCGGTCCCTGGGCTGGAGCTGCTTCGGTGGTGCTCGCTGGCAATGGTTGATGTGGGGACGGTGTAGAACGACAACTCGGTGCGGAGGTTGATGGAGGCCTTGCACGACGTTGTTGAAGAGGGTCTGGCTCGGCAGGGGTTGGGACAATGGTGGGCTGGGTGACTGGGGCTTCTTTTGATCCCGGCCCTCTTCTCCCTGTCATCTACCTTTCCCCTTCCTCGGGCTGGATCCCTTGGCGGAGCTGGCCGGATCTGCATGCTGCTGGCCGGTTTTGCCGGTTCTTGCAGGGGCGGACTCCCCGACGAGTTTCTCCTGGCACTTCTCATGGACGGCGTCCCTAGGGGCGGCGGTCAGGCGGGGCTGCTGCTGAACTATTGCCATTCCCTGCCTCCCTGGTAGGGTGGGGTCTACAGCAGCAACGGTGTGGAGTTTGCTTCAGGCAGGGGCGAATGCTTTGGACGACGATATATGCGGATGTCGTTCCCTTCTTGGAGGCATCCTTCCTACCTCTACTCCTGCCTTGCTGGATGTTGCAGGTGAAAACCTTCGCTTTACGGGCTACCTTGTCGGCACTTGTTACCGTTGTTTCCTCCTTGGAGGCGCTTGTTACCGTCGTTTCCTTCTTGGAGGCATTGTTAGGCTTTGTGGTTTCGTGGTTGCTCATGCATGGTGGTGTCCCAAATCATCTGGCAGGTCGTCGTTTTTCTTCAGCCCTTATTAGTTGTTAGTGTGGTCGATTCGAGTAAGTTGGAGCAAGTAGTGGTGTGAGTTTTGTTAGTTGCTCGGGAGTTGTACCAAAGTTGTGTAGGATGAGTGGTGCACTCTCCTCAGTTGTATGTTTTTTAGCCTAGTTTCAATTCAAAAAATTGGATGGGCACTTGTCTTTTTTTCCTTTCTTCATCTAATAGAAATCGCGGCAAAGCTTTTGCCGTCCTGTCTTAAAAAAAAAAGCTTACACGCATACATTCCCATATTCATCTCATCTGAATTGCAGTGAACAATAAACCTTAGGCTTACAAAAGCTTGTCTTCTCACGCATACGGCATACATATATATTCATCTCATCAGAAGAGATGCAATGCTAGTTATTACCAACACCACTCTAATACTTATGCTAGTATATGACAAAAGCTGGGGTTTGATAAGGAAGGCACGTATTATTCTCGTATTCATCCAAACGGTACCTATCCTCTTCGTCTTGCACCCATCCTCCAATGAACCCTACGAACCGATCCGTCCACCGGCCGTCGTCAACGTCGTCGTCGTCTGCAGGCTCCAGCTCCCGACTCTCCACGTACTCGTCGCCGTCGCTGGACTCGTACTCGTCTCCAATCTCCACGACATGCACGCCACGGCGAGAGCGGCGGCGGATGCGCTCGCCGAGGCGGCACGAGAGGTAGGCGTCGGCGGCGGCGTAGCGCACCTGGCCCCACGACAGTCTCCTCCCGTCCCACTCACTCGTGGCGATCCACCGGGGCTTCTCGACCCGGCCGCGGGGGATGCCCAGCAGCCGGTTCGCCATCTCCGCCATGGGCGCGTTGCCCAGACCATCTCCGGCGCTGCGGAGCTCCAGCGTGGACGCCACCTCGATCCCGTGGTGCGCGCGCAGCTTCCGGCAGTCGGAGGCCACGTTGTAGGCGGCGAACGTGACGCGGGCGTCGGCCAGGAACCGGCGCAGGATCCGGGGAACCACGCCGCCGGCCCGCGCGATCTTGAAGACCAGGCAGCTGTTGCCCGCACACAGCTGCAGCGTGCCCGGCCGCGGCTCGGCGCCCGGGGATAGCTTCCGGAACGGCGGCGTCCACTGCACGCCTAGACCCACCGTGAGGCCGTCGCCGTCGGCGGAGTAGAGACGCTGCCGTCGGTGCCGCCACAGGGTGGTGTGCACCCACCGGCGCGCGACGCTCGGGCGCGCTGTCACTGTGGTCACCACGGGGTTGCGGTAAACGCGCACGGCGCTCCTCGGCACGACGGGGTTGCCGCGGCGGCGGGGGGCAACCATGGTCACTTGCCGGAGCTTGGGTCTTGGGCAACAGATAGATGGAAGGATCGATCGGATAGTCGTATATTTATAGATAGACAAGACGATACCGGCCCCGTTGTTTTGGTTTCTGTATAGATATAGGATTCTGAAAATATTCCGAAAAATAGCAAAAATCTTCTTTTATATATCATACCATACTTTGGGAATATGTTGGGGTCCAAAAGGGAGGCTAGGATAAAAATCAATCGAATAGAGATTTTGGTAAAAAAAAACCCCTTCAACAATATATTTACTTTAGTTAGATCTCCAAATATTGTTGTTGTCTTTTTTTAGATTTCTCACTAGCTAAAGATGGAGAATGGAGTTGTCTTTCTGAAGTACGTACAAGATATACAAAAGTATCATAGGGTGAAAAAAATTTATAAAAAATAATATTTATTTAAATAGCTTTCCAGATGATGATTTAGAGAGTGAATTTCAGAGAACTTTTGAAGATGCTCTCAGTGTTTTCTAACTAGAAGAATACCCTACACATTGTCACAGGACTTTCTTAAAAACAAAATTGTTACATCATTGCGTGCGTATGAAATATGCCGCCAAAAATAAGTAAGCTAATGGAAGAATAAAATAAAATGCTTATAGAATATTAGATAAATAGGAATGTGACGACCAAATAAAATATATAGTACAACACGCAAGATATTGAGGATGATACTATTTACTATAATAAACTTAGTTAATCTTTAAAACAATTGACTAATGGAGGAGCGAGACCTGTAATATGTATAGCTCCCTTCGTTTTAAAGTGTAAGTGGGTTTGCTTTTTCTAAATACCAGGTAGCGTGTCTGTGCGTTACTACGTGACAGTAAAACTTTTATACTTAAAACATAAGGATCGCACGATAAAATAATAATACCGTAAAAATGTTAAAGTGACATTTAATCCAAAAAAACAATACTTTTGTATTAGATAGGTAGCGTGCCCGTGCGTTGCTATGGGACAGTAAAACTTTTGTACTAAAAACACAAGGATCGCACGATAAAATAATAATACTGTGAAAATGTTAAAGTGATATTTAATCCAAAAAGCAATACTTTTGTATTAGATAGTCCACGCTTTGTTCTTTTTAGTTGTAGGAGATTACTTAGCCATTCCCTGGGGTTTTAATAACCCTGCTAGGTCACCGACGACCGACCTAGGACTTTCATCCAGTTTCCGGTGTACCGTAGAAAACTCAACGGTGCTCGATCCGCTACCTATATCTCATTGATTTGGACCATGCGGGCCACGCCGTTGACGTGCCAAATTTTGTTTTTCTTTTCCTGTGGCAAAACCGTCCGAAATAGCACGCTTACGGAAGTGCTAGTCTCCCACCAGACACTAAGCACCCCGAAAACAGGCTACAGCGAGCGATATCCGTCTGGCACACCCCAAGGGAGAACCCGAAAGATCCACATTTTTTTCAAGGATCCAATAATGAGAATGAGTTACAATACAGGTCTATTTCATACATCAGAAGTTCTTAAAAAGTACATTATTACATTACCAAATGTCAGAGTGTGGAATAATAAACAACGGAATTTAAATAAACATCTAGCGATAGGAACGATGATTCCATCTGAGCCCACCAGAATAATCCTCCACACAAAGGTACTTCTCATGCATCACCTGCAACAGGGATAAATAAACCCTGAGTACACAATGTACTCGCAAGACTTATCCGACTAGTGGAAATAATTTCTCGACTCCAAGGAATATGATAAGCTTTATGGTTTGCTGATTTCTTTTGGGCAGAAAGCAATACTAATAGTGAGTCCTTACTTATGTTATTATTATTAGCCGCATTAAGTTATTAGCTATCTAGTCTATATAAGCACGTGTTCTACTTTGAAGCAAGAGTTAAGCAATCAGTTCTATTTCTTCTCATTTTAACTTTTAGTTCTTACTATGGTGCTAAACAGCAGACAAGCTGTACTGGAACGCCGGCGATTCACGAATTAATGCCCCCAGCTGGGTGCCCTGAAGACACACGCCCCGCTTGTATCCCAGGCACAAGCAGGACAAACCCATCACTCTCTTGTCCTGGGTGTCCAGGTCCCTGTTCAAACTTGGACTCCAAGCCTCCACTCCTGAGTCCCGGACTCAGTGCGGTGCAAGGACCTCCACCATCTCCGCCTCCAATCAGTCGGTCCGGAAAGAGCCGGATCCACGACAAGAGAGCAACAAGTCTTCCCTACGCCCATACCCAAGTATGTGCTCGGGACAATAGATCTGTGACTTTCCTAGAGCCATATGCAACGATCGGTCCTTAATCGACACAGACAGGGAAAAAGTGTAACCGAGCTATGCCCTGTTGGCCGCAGGACACAACCCCTTACACCCACCAATACCCAAACCATATCCCTACCCGGTCACCATTTAACTTTACAACATTTTACCATGAGTGATCATATTTATCACCTACTTGTGAGTAACGGTAGGTTACTCACGCTACCGATATCCTAAGCATAGCGGCTACTCGCCCTGTACTAGTAGGACTCATAGGTAGATATATTTATGCATGTGTTTTTTATAAAATGCCTGTATCGTAAATGCACATCATATATATATTCAGTGATCATTTAAAATAAGGGATATGCACCGGGTTTTGCCTTGGGTAGGCGACGGGTCAGTAAGGTCAGCACCAAAAGGCTCTAGGTCTCCCTCCTGCACGAGGATCTCCTCCTCGTACTCCTCAATCACTTCGTCGTAGTCCTGTTCGTCAATGGGCACAAAGCCTACCAGCTCGTGATCTATATGCATGAAATGATGGTGCAATGCTTAGTAATATAACAACAGCAACTCTTAAAATAAAAGTACATATATTTAACTACAAGCTAGTGCTACTGACCACGGTACTAAGCTATCTATTGTTACCGATAACAAGTTTGAAGTATGACATTCATTATTATGGCAACTACAGGTATTCTTACTCCTAATGCTGATTTACGCTATATATGATAAAGCAAGGATAATAGCTACTCTATTTATCATCCTACTCTAGGGCTACAAAATTTACAACAAGTATATAATAATCTAGTGAGCCTACTGTAAAACTTTCATAGCCATAGCTAACACCAATTTACCACAAGAATTCCTACAAATATTAATCTACATAATACTAAGCTCTTTAATTTGAATTTATGACCCTATCATTGTCATAGCTAACTGTAATCTAACTACACTAACACGTAGATAGTATTTTTGTGAACCTAACAAAATTAGTTTCACTATTTTTGGACCACTACACAATTTACTATAAATTATCAAAGTTCAGCTTGAAAACTAAATTGAACAAGCATTAACAATTTCACTGAAAAAGATGAAACTGATTTCTATTTCGCGGCCCACGCGAGCGACCTGGCCCAACCCCTGATTCCTGCGCGTGCACTCGCGCAGCACACCGACGCGGCCTAGCATGACAGCCCACGCGCGCTAGCAGCCCACGGGGGGAAGCACGTGCGCATGCCACATCATGCAAAAGAGCCCTCGGATTCCCATCAAATGGCAACGCAGTCCATTCCACTATTCTCTTCTCTCACTGACTCTAGCATTTAACCCCCTGGTTTGCTTCAAATTTACAACGTGATGTCCTTGGCCGGACTTAACAGAGACCGTGACTCTTCGGCCTAACGTCGGCGAGCATGCACCTCCATGGCCCCGATTCATACCACCGTGACACTCCTCCACCCAAGTGCAACCGATAGAGGCGCTAAACAGCCGGGTTGGCGACGCACAGAGGCATGGCCACGCACCACGGCGGTGTTTGGCCGTAGTGGCACCGATGCCGGTGAATAAACCTTGCCTAATGCCTTCACTGCTACTCCTTAACCATCTACGGATTGCATTAAACAATGTAGAAGTCCTAATTGAGCTGCTACTACACTCAAGTGTGTCAGCCACGGAAAAGACATCTACCCATGTCCATTGGGGACGCCCATGCGCGCCGGTGAACCTTGGCCCTAATTGAGTCAACCGGCTACTCTAGGAGTAAGAGGGCCTCACCAGGCACATGATGGATGGATTGGGCAAAGGCACGAGGGTCGGCAAGATGGTCGACCATGAAAACGAGGGGACTCTGTTTCCCCACGAGCATGGCGATGGCGTCTTCGGTGACCTATTGCTTCGCCGGCGAAACCGCTACACGAGCGAGGCAAACAAGTCAAACACGACGCAAGGCACAGCTCAATTTAAACAATAGGACATAGCGCAACGCCTTGGGTGAGCGCCCGCTCCGGTGACCAGGGCGGACCGCCGCGAGGGGAACGCCTTGCCTCACCTCACTATAGGCCGAAAGAACGCTGGGATGACTTCACTCAAAAGCTAACAACCCGAGCTCGTAGTGTGCACAGTTAATTGGAAAATGGTGGAGTGTGTGAGGCCAATTGTAGGAGCGATGCCTATGGACTTATGGTGGCCGGCGATGGCAAAAATTCAAATTGGCGCCCCTCCCTTGTACCACCACCACAGTGACCGGTTAGGCATGATGCCGTCCTTCCACTCGACCACCAAACGTGCTCGGTACAAAGAATGGGGGCCAGTGCATCGATTCGGCTTTGGCGTGGCTCAGCCGGCCGGCGACCTTCCAGGCAACATGATTGGCACCTTTGACGTGGCCTCGAGCGCAAGCGTGAGGACGAGGCAAGTAGGACAAGCCCATGCGTGCACATAGCCGATGTCAATGGAAACAGTAGCGGGACGACAGTGTCGGACGGCGCGCAGTTCAAGCGACACGACGCGACGCGACGGCAAGCAGCAGCCATGGGCGGACACACTGGAGGAGGGGTAGAGCAGCCAGTGCGAGGCAGTAGGGGACCCTGGCCAGTAGCACTGAGCCAACACATGGGTGTGCGTGCGTAGGCGCGACGGCGGCCGGTGCGGGAGCGCACACGGTGTGCCAGGGCAGCAATACAGCACGGTAGCAAGGCAAGGACAGTGGCCGAGATGGCTAGTGCCATGGCCTACGCATGGTAGTGCAACGTGGCTGGCGCGATAGTGCGTCACGGCCGGCGTGGCAGTGCTCGCTGGTGGCTAGCAACGGTGCCAGCCGAGCAGAGGCGGTGACCGCGACCAGTGTTGGATTCGTTTAAATTATGTGACATGCACGCTTTTTAAAGCTATTGAAAAATCCTACCCGATGGTCCAAACGCCAAACCAATTATTCTATACTCAAGAGGGTACGTAGGGCTATCGACCTAAGCCCCGACATCTTGCCACTTCTTAAGCCGATCATTCTACAAAAATTGCCGAACATGGCTTCATCGACCCATTTACAGACTTACGCGGAATGGCTAAACCTCGAACAGTTTCGCTTTGAATTCCAATTCCAACCTACTTGATATACTAGCTAGCGAACCTCATTCTCGACCGCACATATTTCATCGTTGCCTACAAAGTCGGGCTACCAACTTTACTATGTTCCGCCGATGCGTTCCATAGCATTTTTGTCCGATAAAAATCCATTTAGAATCCTAAGTGATAATACGCGACACGAAATATACATTCATTTCATGTTTCAACTGAACATTGCAATTGCCATACAATGATTTATACTTTATGTTACACACATTTACACATAAGTATGATGCTCATGTACTGCTTTAACAAGAACTGTACAATGTAACACCTAGGGTGTTACAAATCTACCCCCCTAAAATAAAATCTCGACCCAAGATTTCATGTGCCTAGTGTGAGAAAGAGATAGAAAATACATTTTTGGTGCAGCAACTAACTATCTGAGCCGGTGAGGAGGTGGGGGTAACGCTGCAATAGGTAACTCTCTTGTCCCCAGGTGGCCTCATCCTCTGAATTATTTTGCCATTGCACTTTGTAGAACTTTACCACACTATTTCTAGTTACTCTTTCTTTTTCATCCAGGATTTTGATAGGGTGCTCAACATAAGTCAAATCTAGCTGGAGAGGAAGCCCTTCAATTTCCATAGCTTCATCTGGAACCTGTAAACATCTCTTCAACTGAGATACATGAAACACATTATGTACCGTAGATAAGATATCAGGAAGCTAGAGATGATAAGCAACAGGGCCACACTGCTCCAACACCTGATAAGGACCCACATATCAGGGGGCTAGCTTGCCATGGATACCAAACTGATGCACCCCTCTCATAGGAGACACCTTGAGGTACACATAATCCCCAACTTCAAACTCCAAAGGCCTTCTTCACTTGTCTGCATAAGCCTTCTGTCGGCTTTGAACTGCCTTCAAGTGACTCCTAATAATGCCTACTTGTTCTCGAGCCTCTTTGATGAATTCAAGCCCAAAGTACCCATGGTCTCCCACTTCAACCTAGTTGAGTGGTGTCCTACACTTTCTTCCATATAGAGCTTCAAATGGTGCCATGTGGATGCTTTCTTGGTAGCTATTATTGTAAGAAAATTCCGCTAACTTCAAGCAGGCATCCCACTTCTCAGGGAAAGAAATGGCACAAGCTCTCAACATGTCCTCGAGCACCTGGTTCACCCTCTCGGTTTGACCATCAGTTTGTGGATGATATGCTGAGCTTCTAAGGAGACGAGTACCAAGACATTGCTATAGCTGGTCCCAAAAATGGGAGACAAAGACTGACCCTCTATCAGAGATGATGGTGAGAGGAACCCCGTGCAGAGTCACAATCTGGTCAAAGTATATCTGAGCATACTTCCTGGCTACATACCTGGTGTCCACTAGGATAAAATGAGCAGACTTAGTTAGGCGGTCCACAATGACCCAAATAGAATCATAACCCTTGGAGGTGTGGGGCAATCCCACCACAAAGTCCATAGAAATATCTTCCCATTTCCAAATAGGAATGGGCAAGGGCTGCAAATATCCTAGGGTATGCATATGGTCTGCCTTAACCCTACCACAAGTGTCGCACTCTGGGACATGCGGGGTGATGTCCTGCTTCATGTTGGACCACCAGTACAAGCGGCGCAGACCATGATACATCTTGTTGCTGCTAGGATGAATAGACAACTTTGAATAATGGGCTTCACTCAAAATCTTCCTTCTCAACTCCTCACTGAATGGAACCACTAGCCTATCCTTGTATCTTACTACACCATGCTTATCAACGCTAAAGTGAGGGCCACGCCCTTCGGCAATCAATTTTCTGATGTGGGGAATTTCTTCGGGGTCTTCCTTTTGCTCCCGAATAATCTGCTCTAGCAATTCTGAGGTCAATGCAATGTGAGCCAACACCTCTACATGGTTGAGAGACAAAGGTGTTTTCTCGACCTGGTGTGACTTTTGGCTCAACGCATCAGCCACTACATTGGCCTTTCCTGGATGATAATGGACTTCCAAGTTGTAATCATTTATCAATTCTAACCATCTCCGTTGCCTCATATTCAGCTCAGACTGAGTGAAAATATACTTGAGGCTCTTGTGATCCGTAAAGATATGCACTTTGTTGCCCAATAGATAGTGCCTCCAAATCTTCAGAGCATGGACCACAGCAGCTAGCTCTAAGTCATAGGTGGGGTAATTCATCTCGTGCTTTTTCAGTTGGCACAAAGCATAAGCTATCACACGCCCATCTTGCATAAGCACACACCCCAGCCCTGTCTTCGAGGCATCACAATATACATCAAAGGGTCTATCAATATCCGGTTGGGCCAACACTGGAGTAGTGGTTAGAAATGTCTTTAGAGCTTGGAAGGCTTCTTCATAGGCTGGACTGCAATCAAACTTATCTTCTTTTTGGAGCAGCTTGGTCATTGGCTGGGCCATCTTGGAGAAATTTAGGATGAAACGTCGATAGTACCCCACTAGACCAAGGAACTGACAAATTTGATGCACAGACTTGGGAGACTTCCAATCCAACACATCTTACACCTTGCTGGGATCTACCAAAATGCCATCAGGTGTCAACACATGCCCCCAAAAACTGCACTCGATCTAACAAAAATTCACACTTGCTGAATTTAGCATAAAGCTTGTGTTTCCTTAGTTGAGACAGTACTATCCGAAGGTGTTGGGCATGCTCTTCATCATTCTTGGAATAAATCAGTATATCATCAATGAATACTACCACAAACTTATCTAGCTCCGGCATAAAGACTGAATTCATCAGGTACATAAAAAAGGCTAGAGCATTGGTGAAACCAAAAGACATCACTAGGTACTCATACAGCCCATACCTAGTAGAGAAAGCTGCCTTTGGTATATCATGTGGCCTGATCTTAATCTGATGATAGCCTGATCGGGGATCAATCTTCAAGAACACCATGGCGCCAGCTAGTTGATCGAACAAAGTATCTATGTGGGGCAAAGGATACTTGTTCTTAACTGTTACCGCATTAAGAAGGCGGTAATCCACACACATCCATAGAGTACCATCCTTCTTCTTCACAAAAATAGCTAGGCAACCCCACGGTGAAGAACTAGGATGGATGCAACCTTTTTCCATCAACTCTTTTAGTTGCTTCTTCATTTCTGCCAATTCCCTTAGAGCCATGTAGTACGGGCGTCTGGAGATAGGAGCAGTACTAGGCTCAAGCTCAATGGAGAACTCTACCTCTCTGTCTGGTGGCAACCCCGGAAGATCTTCAGGAAAACATCTGGGAACTCACAAACCACTGGGATGGGGGTAAGATCAGGAGAGGCTTCAGCATGGGCAGCAACAGGTAAGACTGGATCTGAGGGTACAATAAGAGACATCCTATCCTCAGAAGAAGGAAGCCGTAACTCGACACTTCTCCGCTTCATATCCAATACTACCCCATACACCCGCAACTACTTCATTACAAGAATAGCATTAATGCCCTGCCCTGGCATTACCATGAACTGTAGGCGGTAAGTGTGGGTGGCTAATACCAAGCTTACTATGTCCGTTCGGGTATTGATGAACATTTGTGAACCCACAGTACGGATTCTATAGGCATACGGTATAGCCATAAGTGGTAAGTTGTGCCGATCTACAAATCCCATGCTCATAAAGGAATGTGATGCACCAGAATCGAACAACACATAAGCTAGATGGGAATCGATGGTAAACATACCAGCCATCACCGGTTCCTGCTACAATATCTACTCAACACCTGTGAAATGCACCTATTCGGATCTGTTGGGCACTTTCTTCTTGATTATGGTCCTCCTGACAAGCCTGGAGTTCGCTGATGGTTGAGTAGACTGAGCTGGCTGGTTCTGGGGACAAGCTCAGGCATAGTGGCCATCTTTGCCACACTTGAAACAAGCACCAGGCTTGTTTCCAAATCCCTGGTGAGGAAGGACCTGATGTTCCTAAGGCTACTGGGGCTGCACCTACTGCGTGGGTGCATAGTGCTGTGTGGAAGAAGTCTAAGAAGTCTGCTGGGGCTACCGAAATGAAGGCCCACCTAATGATTGATAGGGCCCCTGCTGGACAACATGTACCTTCTGAGTATGAGGGTGGCTGGAAGACCCTGCAGCCACCTGCTTCCTCTTCCACTCTGCCTAGGACTCTCGCTAAAATCCCTCCATAGTGATGGCGGTGTTCATCAGTGCCCCAAAGGTTTGATAGTTCACCGTGTATAGCTTCTCCTAAAGGATGGAAGAGAGACCGCGAAAGAAGCAATCCTTCTTCTTGTCGTCAGTGTCCATATGAATGCCAGCATATTGAGACAGGTGGTTGAACTTATTAACATAATCCATCACTGTCATACTCCCATGTCGCAACTCCAAGAACTCCATCAGCTTCCGGTTGATGACACCAGCAGGGATATAGAACTCTCTAAATGAAGTGGTGAACTCCTGCTAGGTTGCCGGATGATCAGGCTGATGTATGGCATGGAAGGTATCCCACCATGCTCTTGCGGACCCCAATAGCTGCTGCGCTGCAAAGCGCACTTTCTGCTCGTTAGCCACATTAAGCAACAAAAACTTCTGCTCTAGGATACGAAGCCAGTGCACCGCATCCAAGGGCTCATCTATCGGTGTGAAAGTGGGTGGGTGGGTCTTGAGGAAGTCCTGGTAAGAGGAGGGTCCCTCAGGACGACGAGCACCACCCCCATTCCCACCATTACCCCCATGGCCTTCACGAGCGAAGCCCGCGATAGCTTGTGCCATTATCTCCATGGCACGGGCTGACTCACGGTGAGCAGCCAATAGCTCCGCCATCATCTCAGCGTGAGTCATCAGAGGCGGCGATGGCAGAGGAGGAGGATTAGCCAGAAGTGGAGCCCCATGGCTCTCCCTATTGTGCTCATGGGCCTAGCCACTCTCGCCTTGGCCCTCGCCAAGACCGTGAGCTGCCCCAGCACTAGTGCTCCCATGTCTAGACCTTAGATTCATTTGTAAGAGATAGGAATCATTCATTAAGAACTACCTTCCCGATCAGAAGCAAGGGATGACAGTACATCCAATTAAAGCATTCTTATCATTAATCCTATCCCTTTACTAATCCCATTATATGTGTAGGGGGGATTTTAGTTTAAGCAAAATGCTATTACCATGGTGCATGTATCGTCCTATACGTTCACTCAAGCCAGAATATAGTGACATTCGCAAAATTTTTGGCACATCGCACACTCGCCTTCCGTATACTATGTGATTCTTACGCAACGTAAGTCAGTGTACCTACATAAAACTGATTAGATCAAACTAGTGCCGCTATCCTAGATAGACCATATTGCTAGGGCTTATACTTATTTAACTAACTTAATCGCATCCTACTTTTTGCAAAACTTTTGTTGGTCAAATTTTTAAATTTTTGAAAAAAAGTGATGGAACTCGTAACCATTATTGGCTCTGGTACCAACTATGGCAGAACCTCACAAAATAGCACGCTTACAGAGGTGCTCGTCTCCCACCAGACACTAAGCACCCCGAAAACAAGCTACAGCGAGCGATATCTGTTGGGCACACCCCAAGGGAGAACCCAAAAGATCCACATTTTTCCCAAGGATCCAATAATGAGAACGAGTTACAATACAGGTCCATTTCATACATCAGAAGTTCTTAAAAAGTACATTATTACATTACCAAATGTCAGAGTGCGGAATGATAAACAGTGGAATTTAAATAAACATCTAGCGATAGGAACGAGGATTCTATCTGAGCCCACCAGAAGAATCCTCTACACAAAGGTACTTCTCATGCATCACCTGCAACAGGGGTAAATAAACCCTGAGTACACAATGTACTCGCAAGACTTATCCGACTAGTGGGAATAATTTTTCGACTCTAAGGAATATGATAAGCTTTATGGTTTGCTGATTTCTTTTGGGCAGAAAGCAATACTAATAGTGAGTCCTTACTTATGTTATTATTATTAGCCGCATTAAGCTATTAGCTATCCAATCTATATAAGCACCTATTCTACTTTCAAGCAAGAGTTGAGCAATCAGTTCCATTTCTTCTCCTTTCAACTTTTAGTTCTTACTATTGTGCTAAATAGCAGACAAGCCGTACCGGAACACCGGCGATTCGCGAATTAATGCCCCTAGCTGGGTGCCCCAAAGACACATGCCCTGCTTGTACACCAGGCACAAGCAGGGCCAACCCATCACTCTCCTATCCTAGGTGTCTAGGTCCCCGTCCAAACTTGGACTCCAAGCCCCCACTCCTGAGTCCCGGAATCAGTGCGGTGCAAGGACCTCCACCATCTCCGCCTCCAATCAGTCGGTCCAGAAAGAGCCGGATCCACGACAAGAGAGCAACAAGTCTTCCTTGTGCCCATACCCAAGTATGTGCTCGAGACAATAGATCTGTGACTTGCCTAGAGCCATATGCAATGACCGGTCCTTAATCGACACAGACAGAGAAAAAGTGTAACCGAGCTATGCCCTGTTGGCCACAGGACACAACCCCTTACACCCACCAATACCCAAACCATATCATTGTCCGGTCACCATTTAGCATTACAACATTTTGCCATGAGTGATCATATTTATCACCTACTTGTGAGTAACGGCAGGTTACTTACGCTACCGATATCCTGAGCATAGCGGCTACTTGCCCTATACTAGTAGGACTCATAGGTAGATGTATTTATGCACGTGGTTTTCATAAAATGCCTATAACATAAATGCACATCATATATATTCAGTGATCATTTAAAATATGGGATATGCACCGAGGCTTGCCTTGGGCAGGCAACGGGTCAGTAAGGTCAGCACCAAAAGGCTCCGGAGCTCCCTCCTACACGAGGATCTCCTCTTTGTACTCCTCAATCACTTCGTCGTACTCCTGTTCATCGATGGGCACGAAGTCTACCAGTGCGTGATCTATATGCATGAAATGATGGAGCAATGCTTAGTAATATAACAACAGCAACTCTTAAAATAAAAGTATATCTGTTTAACTACTAAGCTAGTGCTACCGACCATGGTACTAAGCTATCTATTGTTACCGATAACAAGTTTGAAGTATGACGTTCATTATTATGGCAACTACAGGTATTCTTACTCCTAATGCTGATTTACTCTATATATGATAAAGCAAGGATAATAGCTACTCTATTTATCATCCTACTCTAGGGATACAAAATTTACAACAAGTATATAATAATCTAGTGAGCCTACTGTAAAACTTTCATAGCCATAGCTAACACCAATTTACCACAAGAATTCCTACAAATATTAATCTACATAATATTAAGCTCTTTAATTTGAATTTATGACCCTACCATTGTCATAGCTAACTGTAATCTAACTACACTAACAAGTAGATAGTATTTTTGTGAACCTAACAAAATTGGTTTCACTATTTTTGGACCACTACACAATTTACTACAAATTATCAAAGTTCAGCTTGAAAACTAAATTGAATAAGCATTAACAATTTCACTGAAAAGATGAAACTGGTTTCTATTTCGCGGCCCACGCGAGCGACCTGGCCCAACCCCCGATTCCCACGCGTGCACTCGCGCAGCGCACCGACGCGGCCCAGCGTGACAGCCCACGCGCGCTAGCAGCCCACGGGGGGGAAGCACGCGTGCGTGCCACATCATGCAAAAGAGCCCTAAGATTCCCATCAAATGGCAACGCAGTCCATTCCACTATTCTCTTCTCTCACTGACTCTAGCATTTAACCCCCTGGTTTGCTTCAAATTTACAACGTGATGTCCTTGGCCGGACTTAACAGAGACCGTGACTCTCTGGCCTAATGCCGGCGAACACGCACCTTCATGGCCCTGATTCATACCACCGTGACACTCCTCTACCCAAGCTCAACTGATAGAGGTGCTAAACAGCTAGGTTGGTGACGCACAGAGGCATGGCCAAGCACCACGGTGGTGTTTGGCCATGGTGGTGCCGATGCCGGTGAATAAACCTTGCCTAACGCCTTCACCGCTACTCCTTAACGATCTACGGATTGCATTAAACAATGTAGAAGTCCTAATTCAGCCGCTACTACACTCAAGCATGTCGGCCATGGAAACGGCATCTACCCACGTCCGCCGAGGACGCCCACGCATGCCGACGAACCTTGGCCCTAATTGAGTCAATCGGCTACTCTAGGAGTAAGAGGGCCTCACCTGGCACGTGATCGATGGACTGGGCAAAGGCAGTAGCGGGACGGTAGTGCCGGATGGCATGCAGTGCAAGCGACACGACATGACGCAACGGCGAGCAGCAGCCAAGGGTGAACACGTTGGAGGAGGGGCAGAGCAGCCAGGCAGGGGACCCTGGCCGGCAGCACCGAGCCAACGTGCGGGTGTGCGCGTGTAGGCGCGACAGCGACCGGTGCGGGAGCGCACGCGGCGTGCCAGGGCAACAACGCAGCGTGGCAGCAGGGCGAGGACAGTGGCTGGGATGGCCAGTGCGACGTCCCGCATATGGCAGTGTGACGTGGCCGGCGTGGTAGTGCGATGCGATCGGCATGGCAGTGCTCGCTGGCGGCCAGCAGCGGTGCCAGCCGAGCAGAGGCAGTGACCGCGACCGGCGCTGGATTCGTTTAAACTATGTGACATGCATGCTTTTTAAAGCTGTTTGAAAATCCTACCCGATGGTCCAAACGCCAAACCAATTCTTCTATACTCAAGAGGGTACGTAGGGCTATCGACCTAAGCCCTGACATCTCGCCACTTCTTAAGCCGATCGTTATACAAAAATTGCCGAACATGGCTTCGTCGACCCATTTACAGACTTACGCAGAATGGCTAAACCTCGAACAGTTTCGCTTCGAATTCCAATTCCGACCTACTTGATATACTAGCTAGCGCACCTCATCCTCGACCGCACATATTTCATCGTCGCCTACGAAGTTCAGGCTACCAACTTTACTACATTCTACCGATGCATTCTGTAGCATTTTCGTCCGATAAAAATCCATTTAGAATCCTAAGTGATAATACGCGACATGAAATATACATTCATTTCATGTTTCAACTGAACGTTGCAATTGTCGTACATTGTTTTATACTTTATGTTACACACATTTACACATAAGTATGATGCTCATGCAGTGCTTTAATAAGAACTATACAATGTAACATAGAGGGTGTTACATTTCCTTCAGTAGGGATCGAATGTTGAGTAGCACGAGTATTGGCTTGCGTCACGAGGTCTCAACTCAACTGCTGGTACAAAAAAAATCCCTCGGCGGATGGCTAGAGCCCGTTAGGAATAGCAGCAAACTAAGTACCCCGGGCGTTGCCGCGGGACAGTTAATTGTTCCAGGATTTGGGAAAAAGGATATATATATATATAGGTAGCGTGCCCGTGCGTTGCTACGGGATAACTAACAATTTATACTAAAAACACACGGATCGCACGATAAGATAACAATACTGTTAAATTAAATACCAACATTAAAGTAACATTTAATCCAAAAGGCAAAGTTTATGAATTTAGCACAGTCACGGAGTGCGCGGCGTCGTAGGCTCACAAACTCTAGAGCTTCTAGAGATTGGGTCGAATCCAACCTAGAGCCTCAGAACCCTGCATCTTTTCCTGGACGGGCTTCACTTCGGATGCGCCGGTAGCAATATCAATGATCTCCAGTCGATGGACCAAGTCGTATGGATCCCCATACAATGGCTCAGACATGTAGATTTTGTTCTCCTTGTACTTGTATACACTTGTTCCACTGAAGCTTTCATTGAAATGTTTAGACATGAACAGTGTTTGATCATCGATGTCCCTCACCCTAGACCACTTCGGCATACGGTCGTCGAGGTTGCACTTGTAGATTGCGCTGCTATAGGTGAAGCTCTGTGTCTCGTGGAATGTGCTCACCATGGCACCCACAATGTGCAGCTCATCGTTTGATTCCAGGAAGCTGTGGTGGCAGAGCCCCGCTGGTGGCGACAGTGATGGCAACAGCGTCACAGTTGGAGTAGCGCTAGCGGCATTGCTGCTGTAGACAGAGATTTCTCTAGTGCAATCAATCGCTAAGAACTTGTCTTGATAGTGGACGATGGACCCCACGGAGAACTCTAGTTTGGTGTCGAGCAGCTTCCATGCGCTGTCAACTCTAACCCGGTAGAACGCGACCTCCATGGAGCACCCAAGCATGGCCATGGCCACGCACTCACGACCGGCGATATTCAACGGCGCCGAGAGCACGATCTCATGGAAGAACACATCCCTCATGTCTTCTAGCTTGATGGCTCTGCCTGCGGCATCCGTGTCCCCGTAGCCGTTGGTGGGATGGGGGACCCACCGACCGTGGACCCTAAACACACGTTTCGATGAGGATGCCGCCGCGACGTGTTCGCCTGCTGGCGGGAGCTCAACGCAGGGGGCACAGGCACTGGCGAATAGATTCAGCAGCGTCATGGATGCCGCCTCGTCCATGAGCGCCAGCCACCCACACGAGGAGCCACACGCCACCTTGCCGTGCACGTCGGGCAGCGTCTTGGACAAGACCTTCTTCTCCGGGACGCAGTAGAAGCCGATGCGATCTGAGTCGGGGTCGAACGGGAGCAGCAGGAGCGGCCCGAAGGTTGTGAACGGGACGGCAGCGCGCCATGGGGAGCAAGCAGATCGGAAGGACGTTGTGTCGTGGCCTGACGTGAGATGCTGCCCGATTGACTCGAGGAGATCCTCTGGCAGGCCAGATCACCAGTCAGGGAGAGGTAGGGACATTCTCTTGGGATTGGGAGGCTGAGCCATGGAAGTCAGATGACATCAACTATGGTTCACGCAAGAAACAACAAGCGAGGGCGATGGAACACGTGAGCGTGAAACCAAATGAAAGGAGGAAAAAGTTGTCCCTTTTGCAAATGCAAAGAAGGGAAGTAATTAAATATAGGCAGATTTGGCAAGGTTCTTAGAAATGCAAAGAAGTTCCTTTTGTCTTAATTCTCTTTCCTTCTGTGTTAATTCTCTTTCATTTTGCTCGTTGCCATGTATGCTGGTGCATGCAAACATGCAATGTGTATATGGATAGCACAATAATTTTCTACTTCCTATTTTGCCGTGATTCCTCTATCACATGACAAGCAATATTCAATCAAGGAGAATGGCACGATCAATCAGTAATTAAGATGTCGTGGGATCGTAGACGTGGGCAGACGGACGAACCAAAATAAGTGTTGCACCAAAAAATATCTACACTTTGTTTTTTTAGTTGTAGGAGATATACTCTCTCCATCTTGAGGTAACTCCGCATTTTGTTTTTTTAGAAGTCAAACTAAGTTTGACCAAATATATTCAAAACTAAGTCAAATTAAGTAAGATTTATGGTGCCTAATAGTATCGATAGATTAATAGTGGTGTAATATATTTTTATAATAAACATATTAGGATATACCGTATTGATAATATTTCCTATAAATCTAGTCAAACCTTTGACTCCTTAAAAAAGAGAAATGAGGTTATTTTGAGAGACAAAGAGAAGAGTATATATAGTTTTTGCTACTTATCTTACTATTACTAATTAGAGGCTCCAATGCAGACACCACGTTAACTCTCACTAGACGCGCTAGGAAAAAAGATAAATCCTAAAAATTCTCACAATAATTAGAAACATCTTGCCTTTAATTCGGTAGACTCTAACCATCATCTCCGATAGTAGCCAGTGGATCTATTGTAATTTATAAAAAAATTACCCACCTTTGCCATTATGAAAAATACTTAAAGTAACCCTCTAATTGTGCATATAAAACCCACTTCTGCCATTACCAAAGATAATTTAAAATAACCCCCTAACTTTGTATATAAATTACCCACACTTATCATTATGAAAAATAATTTAAAATAACCCCCTAAATTTGTATCTAAATTGCCCATTTTTTCATTATGAAACATAATTCATTATAACTCCTCACATTGCATATAAATTACCCATATCTCTCAAATCTATATGTAAATACTAATATATGCTATTACAAAAAAATCTATATTCATAAAGTATGAGGCGTATAAATTTCTAAATTACAAACTTTTAGAAATATGAAATTAAGTAATCACAATGCTATGTTTGACCATGTAAATACACGACATATATATTTCTAACTTGCAAACTTGTACAGCTATGAAATTAAATAACCATAGTGCTATGTCTGACCATGTATACCAAGTAGACATATATACATTACGATGAATATTTATTTTAATAGCTTATAATCATGGAAAATATTTAATTCACAGACCATATAGCAATAACATAACACCGACAATTCCCTTTGAATTATATTAATACTCCCAGATCATGAATTTCATAAGTTGTTTTTAAATAACTTTACATATTTTATTTAAAACATTATTATGTCATATCAGTATTGGTAATTTAATTTTTACTACTCTATGATATATAAAATAATACACACACATATAATTCTATGACATAACAATTCAACAAGTTCGGTGCTAGAGTGCAATATGAGTTTCAACTTAATTAACATGCGGAAAACAATATTACTAAGACCTAAACTCTTTTTAAGAAAAATAAATTTCGAATAAAAAATAAAAAACACTAGAGTTTCTACTTACACGTGGAAAAATTGTACAACTTGGTTAAAAGTCGAAAGCTAAACTATAATTCATGAAATGGAAGCAATAAGAGTTTATATATCTTATGGTTAGGTTTAAACTAAATGCATGTCATGCTGCAAAAAGATAAATACTAGAAATGCTAACTAGAGGTCCTTAATGGAGCCTCCACTTTAATCCTCACGATACACAATAGGAAAATAAAAAATAGATCATAGAAATTTCTCGCAAAAATATAAAACATTTAACTATCAATTTGGTATAACCTAATTACCATTGATAATAATAGCTATTGGATCTATTCTCTTTTCTAAATAATTACCCACCTTTGCTATTACATAAAACAACAAAAAAATAACTCATGACTCTATATTTAAACTACCCGCATATGCCATTAAGAAACATATCTAAAGTAGACCTAAATTTGCATCTAATTACCCACGTCCTCCTATTGCAATAAATAATTTATGTAACCCAATTCTCATCTCATTACTAAGGAAATTAAATATGCTCTCAAATCTACATCTAAAAGATAATCAATATCTTCTATGAAAAATTGTTTAAATAACCATAGAGATGTAGATGTTTGTACATTGCCCACTTCTATCAATATTATTATATTAAGATTTGATTAATGTAAGCATACACATTGTGTCAGCATGCATGAGTGATAAATATATATGTTATGTTTAATCAACAACATATTTCCTTCACAACTCATATACTAATGATGCTAACAATTTTTTTCTAAAACCATATTAGTAACCATGACATAATTTATATGGGTTGTCACTTTGTCTATATTTATATATTTAGTAACCATGACACGTATATATTGATAGTATAACCATAATTGCACATATAATTCCTTGATAGGAAAATTCAATCAACTTAAGAATTGTGGGAGGCTACTGATGGCTATGTTTTTTGGTACTTTATCATTACTCTAGAGTAATTTGATCATTATAAGGCTTAATAAGATTAAAATTCTCTTGAGGTTAGCATTGCTATGCCCATCAGAGATCTCATTCAAGTTCTATCACTTATCTTAGGTGACATGGTGCATGTTTCATATGATTGCATATGCTATTGTAGTATTTAGAGATGTACTATATGACCTAAAATGCTTATTTTAAAACAATCCAAAATGAGAGTTCGTAAAAGATACAATAAGCACAAGAGTTTTAACTTGAAGAAAAATCTATAGCAGTCAATAAAATTTAAGTTAAAAAATCAAATTCATGACTTAATATATGTGATGCAACAAGGGTCACCATACTTAATGGCAAGGAAACAAACTAATTGCATATTAAAATATAGAAGGTACCATGCAAAGTAAAAGTATGAATATGCATGAAAAATATGCAAGTCAGTCCCTTGCAAAAAAAACAATTAGTAAGTTTGTGATCATTAGATTAGATTACAAAGTATATATATTATGTCAATATTGTAGAAAATAAACAAAGCAAAACATACAATTTAATATAAGTAATTTTTTATTAATCAAATAAAATATACTAATAGTACATCTTTGAAAATTCTAGCCCGTGCGAGAGCACGGGTTAATGGACTAGTATAAATAGTGGCTATATTTAGATACTTATTATGCCTAGAAAATTATAAGATGACCTCTAGTTTAGGACCAACTAGGAAGTAGGTTTTAGGATAGGACTGCTAGCTTGGCTGTCCAGTCGTGCCAAATCTTCCCACGCCCCACGGATATCTCATGATTGCTAATAAAACTTGCCTGCAGCCTGCATGCTTTGCTGCCATGGTTGTTCTTGTCTCGTCCCGTCGGGAGGCCTCAGCCACAGCCAACTGAGTGTCACCGGCACCAAACTGTATAAGCTGGATCCCACCCAAAATCCAAAATTTTTCAAGATTTTCCATCACATCAAATCTTGCGGCATATGTATAGAGCATTAAATATAGGTAAAAAGAATAACTAATTGCACAGTTTGCCCGTAATTGGCGAGACGAATCTTTTAAGCCTAAATAGTCCATAATTGGACAATTTTTGCCAAATACAAACGAAATTGCTACAGTAACCAAAAGCCAAAAATTACCACATCTAAACGGGGCCTTACTCGTTACGAATACTTTGAATATGCTTTGCTGTAAATTCTTTACCAACTACGTAGTACAAGATCTGACCTTCAGAAAAAAAGTAAAAAACTAGTATAAGATCTTTGTGCCTTGTGCCAAACTGCTGAAAACAGTTCAGAATTGTGTCTCAGAATAAATTAAACTTGATGCTTGGCCTTAGGCTTTTTTTTTTTTTGTGCTTGGCCTTAGTTGCTACTAGTATCTCTGAAAGCTGCAAGGTGTTTAGAACTGAAGAAAGGAATATACATAAAACCATAGAAGCAGCACTCCCCATGGGGGAGTACGTTCTCCGTGGCCTTCAGATGTTAAAGATTTTCAGTTCCAATCTAAGGATCGACGATCGACGTTCGCAACTAAAGAAACAAACAATGCAGAGTTGTCAGATGTTCAGAACTGAAGAGCAGATGACGATGCATCAGGGTTGCTTGCCCTTTTCCCCATGTGGTTGTACAACAATGTAGATCAAGCAATGTACAGTGTATGAGCTGAGAACGAGAATGATGTATCCCTTCATGAGATTGTATATATGAGAATGCACAAGGTTTTGCTATGACCAGTGTATAAATGTTTCATTCCTTTTCTGTAGTTTGGTTTGATTTTACTTGATCAGCTTTTTACAGTGTACGGATGCGCTCTGAAAAAAGCAACTGAGATTGTTCTGAATAAGAGTATTAAGCAGAGTGATCAATTTACTTAGTGTATGCCATAAAACAGAGCGGGCTTACTAGCGCCCAGACGTCCAGGCAGACGGGGCATCACCACAGGCCCACGCCACCCCCAACGTCACCAGCATCGAGAAAGAGGGAGAGGGGTGGCGGATGCCCAGCCGACGCCGGGAGAAGGAGGAAACACCAAGGCCAGGCAACAGAAAGCAAGAAAGGAGATATAACAACCTATATACTTTTGAAACATCCAGATTCAACAATTGCAACATACGTCTGAAGGCAGGTAAAACACTTGAAATAAGCATCTGAAACGCTTGTGGAAAACGCCTGAAAACACTTAAAACCCATTGCAAACATATGCAACTTCCAATTAATACACTTGCAAACATTCATATGAAAACTCCTGGAACACTAAACATATGCTTACAACAAGCATATATATGTAGTATCTAGATCTACTTTTGCAACATCCAGATAAAAGACTTGCAACATACGTCTGGATAGCTGAAACATTTGGAACATACACTTAAAATATACATGTATAGCCATTACAACATGTGCAACATCCCGATCTACTTTTGCAACATCAATATACAACACTTGCAATATACATCTGAAATACTTAAAATATGTTGACACAAAAATGTGGCGATGTGATCAACACACAACAAGTCGGAAGATCTGAGTGGGACAAGACCAAATATCTGCTTGGCTTCAACACGGAACCAGCCGATTCTGAAAACTCAAGGACGTGCCAATTAATTTGACCTGCAATTGACAAGGAGAGAAAATCTTATCAGTAATTTAAGATGGAATATATCGGTGTTGCACCAAATAATTCCAAATGTACGGCTAGATAGCCGATTTAATGAGGCTATCGACTAAATGGTCAATATCCAGCGTATTCATGAAATAAAGATCTTTAAATCAAGGATTATCGGCTAATATTAAACGATAATGATATGAATCAAAATAATCGATGCTCATGGAACATCAGAAATCATCATCGGCTAAATGGAATATGATCGATATAAAACGTCGAGCCGATAAGTCTGATGAAAAGAGTATAACATGCGAACAAATCGACCGTCTAATATAAATGAATCCACAAACAGTTTTGAGTCTAATCTATTATCATCATCATCAGTGAGGTTCGGTCGGATCGATGCATCTATGATAATAATAATAAACTAAAGCCAAAGAATCTGTAAAATCATCTATATGTTGACAGATTCATGAAAACATGCTATATGCGTGAGAGTATAGGCAAATCGGCTAAAATAGCCAATGTAGTGATAGCAAACAAACAGAGTACATATCTTGATCATGAACAAGACCACTAATCGATAACTTCTAATCTAAAGTCTTACTAGTAAGGTTTGACCAGATCGATGCAGCTATGATAGTGTCATTAGATTAGATCTCATTAATTAGTAAGTTTATTCAAGATTGAAACATGTCTTTGGATGCAACTATGTTTGACTGGAATAGAGATAAAACAGTCAATCTAGCGGAATTAAGCCATCAATTATAAGATTTGAAGCGTGACCAGATCAAAGAACGACCAATTAAGATGATATAATGCTGATCTATCTCTATCGAAATTGGGTGATTTTGTTATAATTAATAAAACATTAATTATAGCAAGATCGATAACTGGTGAATCAACCAAAAACAACAAGGAAAATCTTACTAATCTTAGCAGATTCGATAACTGGTGATATTGTATTAAATAACTTTGATCTATATTATGATTCGTAAGAGATCAATCAGCTGATGCAGCCTTACAAACTACGATACAGATCGATAACTAACTTATATTATGGCTCAAAAAAGATCAATCAGCTGATGCAGCTTTACAATCATAATACAAGTCATGTCGGTACTCATTGGAGGTCGATCAGTCGATACAGCCCTGTTTGCTGAAGAACTCGTCGAGATCTATAGTACTCCTACTCCTAATGCGATGGCGAAAGCCGAAAAGATTGTATTGATTGAGTCTTTGTCCCTTTTTACAATAACTAGGGTTAATATTTATACCCGGAACCTAAACATGAATCCTACTCAATTACGACTCGCTATAATTTTTGGAATGAAAGAAAACTTCCTAACTTAATAATAATTTGGACCCCAATTTTTCTTACTTGTAGAGTTCGACACACCTTCCTGGCGCCACTCAAGTATAGCCCATTGATGTCGTCTGCTGATGTCAACCATAAAATAGCTGATTCTGACATCACATCTAAATCAACTGATACCGATTCATATCTAATCGATTCCTTAATGACACAATCCTGGAAGCTTCGAGTTCACATGTTCTTCTTCCTAAATTTTGGTGTAAACACATGCCCCCCAATTTTAGGATAAAAATGATTTTATTCCAAAATTTCTATTCATCCATTCACCGTGTTGCAACTGCTCATTCCAAAATAAACTCATGGCTCCTAGTCTCTCGGACCAAATTCTATATAATACCCCAACAATATCATTTCCAACTCGCTCAGCCTACTTATTTTTTCCTTCTTTCTCGAGCATACTTCAACAGTCAAAGCCGCCACCTCCAAAGCCTTAACCCTAGCAAATCCTCTGTTCTACCAAACTGCCAATCAAGTAACCTTCCTCAGATTCAGATCCATTTTGTCTACAATGGCAACCAGCGGCCATGTCCCTTAGGTATACTTTTCAACTTCTGCCTTTCAAGTATTAGCCGCTACTCTGTATTTTCCTTTTTCTTAAATTCATCCCAACTGATTTCTAGGAAATGAGGAACAAAATTCTGATTCCATCAGTTGTAGTTCCTAATGCCTATTACCTTGGACCCATGGGTGACCCTGATCTATCCGATTTTATCAATCAGGAAACCAACTGAATACCCTTCAAATAATCTATAGTAGATTTATCTTCTTGGAACACCAAAACTCTCTTTAGAAACTGGCCCAAAATGCCTAAGGGATGGAGGGGTTGGTTCCGTATGGTATCAGAGAAAAAGGCTGGAGATTAGGAAATTTATGACTTGAATCAATGCCTGACACTCTCACTGTCTGGAATGGAGAGGAATGACTCACTTCTGATTTCTGCATCTTACTTTTGGTCCAACACTTTGAATGCTTTTGTTTTTTGTCACGGTCCAATGACCATCACTTTGGCCGATATTTACATGTTGACCGGCCTTAGAATAATAGGATCAATGCAACCCTATGATTTCCTAAGTGTTGGGTCCAAGAAATTAGCCAAAATATCAGACTGCACAGGGTGGGCAAGCTATATTCTAAACCATATTGGGGATAGATCGATTGTTGATGAAAGAGAGCATGTAGCTTTCCTGAACAAGTCGCTAGAAAAATTCATCTTTTGTGGGTCATCTTGCTGACCAACTTATAATCATAAATACATGGCATAACGTCTCGTAGCCGACAATGAAATCCCCCTCAGAAAATATCTGCTGGGGTCTGCTTATCACCTGATGCACCAAGTATCTATTCAATTACTAAAAAATAAACCAATGCATACCATTAGTGGCCCTTGGTGGTTAATACAATTGTGGCTGAATCTATACATGCATAAGATTGTAAGACCCAATCTCAGGAAACTGAGCTTTCCTTCTTCCAACTTTGCTGAAGATTATAAAGAAAAAGAAGGAAGAACTCGACAGTGTATAAATTATGGCGAAGCTGCATTAGCCATAACAATTGTTGTTGATATAGGCCACCTTTTCAAGAAATTTTTTAAAGGCTTTGATGCAAACATCTTGACTTGGCTGCCTTATAATGAGGATGAAGACAATGAACTAGTTCTGCCAGTCAAATTTCAGTTTGAATTAGGTTTCTTAGATGAAACAGCTGCTGCAATTTTTAGTTGTATTATCAAATCATGTGTACTGCGAGCCGAATTTTGCCATGGCCATGGCAAAATGGCTACTGGTTCTTTTCTCCCAGATAACCTCCCAACTTATGAATTCTATAATCCTTCTTTTGTGGCCCATCAATTCGGCCTTGGTCAACTACCTTCTCGGCTAGTCTTTAGGAACACTCTGAAGCCAAAAGAAGGTATCAGTGAGATGATGGAAGCTTCTAGAGTTTTTCAACTGGGATCAGACCTTCCTTCTTTTTGCCTGCATGAATGGACAAGAACTACCTTCTCCTTAAATTTGTACGATTCCTGGTGGCAAGAATGGCACTCTCACCTCATATGTAGTCCAATTCATCCCAACTATTTAGCCCTAGATGAAGAATTTGCTTCTAATAATGAGGTAATTTACTATTTTTCTTTCAGAAGGATTATCTAACAAGTTCTCCTATCAATTCATCTAACAAACTATTTTGTAGGATACCAAATTTAATCCGCCAAGTGTGGACAGGAAAGGGTATCCCATAGAATATTATCCACCATGTCCAGCCGCAAATAATGGGATCAACTGCGCCCTCTCAGAAAAGTTGATGAAAACCCCAGCTGCCCCAACAATACTCACATATCAGTCTTCAAAACGCAAGGCAACCCAAGGTGTAACTCAGAAAACCACCACTGGGAAGAGACTTCGTAGAACAAAATCATTAATTGTTCGGGTAACTTAACTTATCTCCTCTCTTAAGATGATATCCAACTTCTAATTCAATCCCTTCCTTGCAGCCATCTACTATTGCATCTCAATCGGCCTTTGCTTTTGTTTTTTGTCACGGTCCAATGACCATCACTTTGGCCGATATTTACATGTTGACCGGCCTTAGAATAATAGGATCAATGCAACCCTATGATTTCCTAAGTGCTGGATCCAAGAAATTAGCCAAAATATCAGACTGCACAGGGTGGGCAAGCTATATTCTGAACCATATTGGGGATAGATCGATTGTTGATGAAAGAGAGCATGTAGCTTTCCTGAACATGTCGCTAGAAAAATTCATCTTTTGTGGGTCATCTTGCTGACCAACTTATAATCATAAATACATGGCATAACGTCTAGTAGCCGGTAATGAAATCCCCCTCAGAAAATATCTGCTGGGGTCTGCTTATCACCTGATGCACCAAGTATCTATTCAATTACTAAAAAATAAACCAATGCATACCATTAGTGGCCCTTGGTGGTTAATACAATTGTGGCTGAATCTATACATGCATAAGATTGTAAGACCCAATCTCAGGAAACTGAGCTTTCCTTCTTCCAACTTTGCTGAAGATTATAAAGAAAAAGAAGGAAGAACTCGACAGTGTATAAATTATGGCGAAGCTGCATTAGCCATAACAATTGTTGTTGATATAGGCCACCTTTTCAAGAAATTTTTTAAAGGCTTTGATGCAAACATCTTGACTTGGCTGCCTTATAATGAGGATGAAGACAATGAACTAGTTCTGCCAGTCAAATTTCAGTTTGAATTAGGTTTCTCAGATGAAACAGCTGCTGCAATTTTTAGTTGTATTATCAAATCATGTGTACTGCGAGCCGAATTTTGCCATGGCCATGGCAAAATGGCTACTGGTTCTTTTCTCCCAGATAACCTCCCAACTTATGAATTCTATAATCCTTCTTTTGTGGCCCATCAATTCGGCCTTGGTCAACTACCTTCTCGGCTAGTCTTTAGGAACACTCTGAAGCCAAAAGAAGGTATCAGTGAGATGATGGAAGCTTCTAGAGTTTTTCAACTGGGATCAGACCTTCCTTCTTTTTGCCTGCATGAATGGACAAGAACTACCTTCTCCTTAAATTTGTACGATTCCTGGTGGCAAGAATGGCACTCTCACCTCATATGTAGTCCAATTCATCCCAACTATTTAGCCCTAGATGAAGAATTTGCTTCTAATAATGAGGTAATTTACTATTTTTCTTTCATAAGGATTATCTAACAAGTTCTCCTATCAATTCATCTAACAAACTATTTTGTAGGATACCAAATTTAATCCGCCAAGTGTGGACAGGAAAGGGTATCCCATAGAATATTATCCACCATGTCCAGCCGCAAATAATGGGATCAACTGCGCCCTCTCAGAAAAGTTGATGAAAACCCCAGCTGCCCCAACAATACTCACATATCAGTCTTCAAAACGCAAGGCAACCCAAGGTGTAACTCAGAAAACCACCACTGGGAAGAGACTTCGTAGAACAAAATCATTAATTGTTCGGGTAACTTAACTTATCTCCTCTCTTAAGATGATATCCAACTTCTAATTCAATCCCTTCCTAGCAGCCATCTACTATTGCATCTCAATCGGCCTTTGCTTTTGTTTTTTGTCACGGTCCAATGACCATCACTTTGGCCGATATTTACATGTTGACCGGCCTTAGAATAATAGGATCAATGCAACCCTATGATTTCCTAAGTGCTGGATCCAAGAAATTAGCCAAAATATCAGACTGCACAGGGTGGGCAAGCTATATTCTGAACCATATTGGGGATAGATCGATTGTTGATGAAAGAGAGCATGTAGCTTTCCTGAACATGTCGCTAGAAAAATTCATCTTTTGTGGGTCATCTTGCTGACCAACTTATAATCATAAATACATGGCATAACGTCTAGTAGCCGGTAATGAAATCCCCCTCAGAAAATATCTGCTGGGGTCTGCTTATCACTTGATGCACCAAGTATCTATTCAATTACTAAAAAATAAACCAATGCATACCATTAGTGGCCCTTGGTGGTTAATACAATTGTGGCTGAATCTATACATGCATAAGATTGTAAGACCCAATCTCAGGAAACTGAGCTTTCCTTCTTCCAACTTTGCTGAAGATTATAAAGAAAAAGAAGGAAGAACTCGATAGTGTATGAATTATGGCGAAGCTGCATTAGCCATAACAATTGTTGTTGATATAGGCCACCTTTTCAAGAAATTTTTTAAAGGCTTTGATGCAAACATCTTGACTTGGCTGCCTTATAATGAGGATGAAGACAATGAACTAGTTCTGCCAGTCAAATTTCAGTTTGAATTAGGTTTCTCAGATGAAACAGCTGCTGCAATTTTTAGTTGTATTATCAAACCATGTGTACTGCGAGCCGAATTTTGCCATGGCCATGGCAAAATGGCTACTGGTTCTTTTCTCCCAGATAACCTCCCAACTTATGAATTCTATAATCCTTCTTTTGTGGCCCATCAATTCGGCCTTGGTCAACTACCTTCTCGGCTAGTCTTTAGGAACACTCTGAAGCCAAAAGAAGGTATCAGTGAGATGATGGAAGCTTCTAGAGTTTTTCAACTGGGATCAGACCTTCCTTCTTTTTGCCTACATGAATGGACAAGAACTACCTTCTCCTTAAATTTGTACGATTCCTGGTGGCAAGAATGGCACTCTCACCTCATCTGTAGTCCAATTCATCCCAACTATTTAGCCCTAGATGAAGAATTTGCTTCTAATAATGAGGTAATTTACTATTTTTCTTTCAGAAGGATTATCTAACAGGTTCTCCTATCAATTCATCTAACAAACTATTTTGTAGGATACCAAATTTAATCCGCCAAGTGTGGACAGGAAAGGGTATCCCATAGAATATTATCCACCATGTCCAGCCGCAAATAATGGGATCAACTGCGCCCTCTCAGAAAAGTTGATGAAAACCCCAGCTGCCCCAACAATACTCACATATCAGTCTTCAAAACGCAAGGCAACCCAAGGTGTAACTCAGAAAACCACCACTAGGAAGAGACTTCGTAGAACAAAATCATTAATTGTTCGGGTAACTTAACTTATCTCCTCTCTTAAGATGATATCCAACTTCTAATTCAATCCCTTCCTTGCAGCCATCGACTATTGCATCTCAATCGGCCTTTGCTTTTGTTTTTTGTCACGGTCCAATGACCATCACTTTGGCCGATATTTACATGTTGACCGGCCTTAGAATAATAGGATCAATGCAACCCTATGATTTCCTAAGTGCTGGATCCAAGAAATTAGCCAAAATATCAGACTGCACAGGGTGGGCAAGCTATATTCTGAACCATATTGGGGATAGATCGATTGTTGATGAAGGAGAGCATGTAGCTTTCCTGAACATGTCGCTAGAAAAATTCATCTTTTGTGGGGCATCTTGCTGACCAACTTATAATCATAAATACATGGCATAACGTCTCGTAGCCGGTAATGAAATCCCCCTCAGAAAATATCTGCTGGGGTCTGCTTATCACCTGATGCACCAAGTATCTATTCAATTACTAAAAAATAAACCAATGCATACCATTAGTGGCCCTTGGTGGTTAATACAATTGTGGCTGAATCTATACATGCATAAGATTGTAAGACCCAATCTCAGGAAACTGAGCTTTCCTTCTTCCAACTTTGCTGAAGATTATAAAGAAAAAGAAGGAAGAACTCGACAGTGTATGAATTATGGCGAAGCTGCATTAGCCATAACAATTGTTGTTGATATAGGCCACCTTTTCAAGAAATTTTTTAAAGGCTTTGATGCAAACATCTTGACTTGGCTGCCTTATAATGAGGATGAAGACAATGAACTAGTTCTGCCAGTCAAATTTCAGTTTGAATTAGGTTTCTCAGATGAAACAGCTGCTGCAATTTTTAGTTGTATTATCAAACCATGTGTACTGCGAGCCGAATTTTGCCATGGCCATGGCAAAATGGCTACTGGTTCTTTTCTCCCAAATAACCTCCCAACTTATGAATTCTATAATCCTTCTTTTGTGGCCCATCAATTCGGCCTTGGTCAACTACCTTCTCGGCTAGTCTTTAGGAACACTCTGAAGCCAAAACAAGGTATCAGTGAGATGATGGAAGCTTCTAGAGTTTTTCAACTGGGATCAGACCTTCCTTCTTTTTGCCTGCATGAATGGACAAGAACTACCTTCTCCTTAAATTTGTACGATTCCTGGTGGCAAGAATGGCACTCTCACCTCATCTGTAGTCCAATTCATCCCAACTATTTAGCCCTAGATGAAGAATTTGCTTCTAATAATGAGGTAATTTACTATTTTTTTTTCAGAAGGATTATCTAACAAGTTCTCCTATCAATTCATCTAACAAACTATTTTGTAGGATACCAAATTTAATCCACCAAGTGTGGACAGGAAAGGGTATCCCATAGAATATTATCCACCATGTCCAGCCGCAAATAATGGGATCAACTGCGCCCACTCAGAAAAGTTGATGAAAACCCCAGCTGCCCCAACAATACTCACATATCAGTCTTCAAAACACAAGGCAACCCAAGGTGTAACTCAGAAAACCACCACTGGGAAGAGACTTCGTAGAACAAAATCATTAATTGTTTGGGTAACTTAACTTATCTCCTCTCTTAAGATGATATCCAACTTCTAATTCAATCCCTTCCTTGCAGCCATCGACTATTGCATCTCAATCGACCTTTGCTTTTGTTTTTTGTCACTGTCCAATGACCATCACTTTGGCCGATATTTACATGTTGACCGGCCTTAGAATAATAGGATCAATGCAACCCTATGATTTCCTAAGTGCTGGGTCCAAGAAATTAGCCAAAATATCAGACTGCACAGGGTGGGCAAGCTATATTCTGAACCATATTGGGGATAGATCGATTGTTGATGAAAGAGAGCATGTAGCTTTCCTGAACATGTCGCTAGAAAAATTCATGTTTTGTGGGTCATCTTGCTGACCAACTTATAATCATAAATACATGGCATAACGTCTCGTAGCCGGCAATGAAATCCCCCTCAGAAAATATCTGCTGGGGTCTGCTTATCACCTGATGCACCAAGTATCTATTCAATTACTAAAAAATAAACCAATGCATACCATTAGTGGCCCTTGGTGGTTAATACAATTGTGGTTGAATCTATACATGCATAAGATTGTAAGACCCAATCTCAGGAAACTGAGCTTTCCTTCTTCCAACTTTGCTGAAGATTATAAAGAAAAAGAAGGATGAACTCGATAGTGTATGAATTATGGTGAAGCTGCATTAGCCATAACAATTGTTGTTGATATAGGCCACCTTTTCAAGAAATTTTTTAAAGGCTTTGATGCAAACATCTTGACTTGGCTGCCTTATAATGAGGATGAAGACAATGAACTAGTTCTGCCAGTCAAATTTCAGTTTGAATTAGGTTTCTCAGATGAAACAGCTGCTGCAATTTTTAGTTGTATTATCAAACCATGTGTACTGCGAGCCGAATTTTGCCCTGGCCATGGCAAAATGGCTACTGGTTCTTTTCTCCCAGATAACCTCCCAACTTATGAATTCTATAATCCTTCTTTTGTGGCCCATCAATTCGGCCTTGGTTAACTACCTTCTCGGCTAGTCTTTAGGAACACTCTGAAGCCAAAAGAAGGTATCAGTGAGATGATGGAAGCTTCTAGAGTTTTTCAACTGGGATCAGACCTTCCTTCTTTTTGCCTGCATGAATGGACAAGAACTACCTTCTCCTTAAATTTGTACGATTCCTGGTGGCAAGAATGGCACTCTCACCTCATCTGTAGTCCAATTCATACCAACTATTTAGCCCTAGATGAAGAATTTGCTTCTAATAATGAGGTAATTTACTATTTTTCTTTCAGAAGGATTATCTAACAGGTTCTCCTATCAATTCATCTAACAAACTATTTTGTAGGATACCAAATTTAATCCGCCAAGTGTGGACAGGAAAGGGTATCCCATAGAATATTATCCACCATGTCCAGCCGCAAATAATGGGATCAACTGCGCCCTCTCAGAAAAGTTGATGAAAACCCCAGCTGCCCCAACAATACTCACATATCAGTCTTCAAAACGCAAGGCAACCCAAGGTGTAACTCAGAAAACCACCACTGGGAAGAGACTTCGTAGAACAAAATCATTAATTGTTCGGGTAACTTAACTTATCTCCTCTCTTAAGATGATATCCAACTTCTAATTCAATCCCTTCCTTGCAGCCATCTACTATTGCGTCTCAATCGGCCTTTGCTTTTGTTTTTTGTCACGGTCCAATGACCATCACTTTGGCCGATATTTACATGTTGACCGGCCTTAGAATAATAGGATCAATGCAACCCTATGATTTCCTAAGTGCTGGATCCAAGAAATTAGCCAAAATATCAGACTGCACAGGGTGGGCAAGCTATATTCTGAACCATATTGGGGATAGATCGATTGTTGATGAAAGAGAGCATGTAGCTTTCCTGAACATGTCGCTAGAAAAATTCATCTTTTGTGGGTCATCTTGCTGACCAACTTATAATCATAAATACATGGCATAACGTCTCGTAGCCGGTAATGAAATCCCCCTCAGAAAATATCTGCTGGGGTCTGCTTATCACCTGATGCACCAAGTATCTATTCAATTACTAAAAAATAAACCAATGCATACCATTAGTGGCCCTTGGTGGTTAATACAATTGTGGCTGAATCTATACATGCATAAGATTGTAAGACCCAATCTCAGGAAACTGAGCTTTCCTTCTTCCAACTTTGCTGAAGATTATAAAGAAAAAGAAGGAAGAACTCGACAGTGTATGAATTATGGCGAAGCTGCATTAGCCATAACAATTGTTGTTGATATAGGCCACCTTTTCAAGAAATTTTTTAAAGGCTTTGATGCAAACATCTTGACTTGGCTGCCTTATAATGAGGATGAAGGCAATGAACTAGTTCTGCCAGTCAAATTTTAGTGTGAATTAGGTTTCTCAGATGAAACAGCTGCTGCAATTTTTAGTTGTATTATCAAACCATGTGTACTGCGAGCCGAATTTTGCCATGGCCATGGCAAAATGGCTACTGGTTCTTTTCTCCCAAATAACCTCCCAACTTATGAATTCTATAATCCTTCTTTTGTGGCCCATCAATTCGGCCTTGGTCAACTACCTTCTCGGCTAGTCTTTAGGAACACTCTGAAGCCAAAAGAAGGTATCAGTGAGATGATGGAAGCTTCTAGAGTTTTTCAACTGGGATCAGACCTTCCTTCTTTTTGCCTGCATGAATGGACAAGAACTACCTTCTCCTTAAATTTGTACGATTCCTGGTGGCAAGAATGGCACTCTCACCTCATCTGTAGTCCAATTCATCCCAACTATTTAGCCCTAGATGAAGAATTTGCTTCTAATAATGAGGTAATTTACTATTTTTCTTTCAGAAGGATTATCTAACAAGTTCTCCTATCAATTCATCTAACAAACTATTTTGTAGGATACCAAATTTAATCCGCCAAGTGTGGGCAGGAAAGGGTATCCCATAGAATATTATCCACCATGTCCAGCCACAAATAATGGGATCAACTGCGCCCTCTCAGAAAAGTTGATGAAAACCCCAGCTGCCCCAACAATACTCACATATCAGTCTTCAAAACGCAAGGCAACCCAAGGTGTAACTCAGAAAACCACCACTGGGAAGAGACTTCGTAGAACAAAATCATTAATTGTTTGGGTAACTTAACTTATCTCCTCTCTTAAGATGATATCCAACTTCTAATTCAATCCCTTCCTTGCAGCCATCGACTATTGCATCTCAATCGGCCTTTGCTTTTGTTTTTTGTCACTGTCCAATGACCATCACTTTGGCCGATATTTACATGTTGACCGGCCTTAGAATAATAGGATCAATGCAACCCTATGATTTCCTAAGTGCTGGGTCCAAGAAATTAGCCAAAATATCAGACTGCACAGGGTGGGCAAGCTATATTCTGAACCATATTGGGGATAGATCGATTGTTGATGAAAGAGAGCATGTAGCTTTCCTGAACATGTCGCTAGAAAAATTCATCTTTTGTGGGTCATCTTGCTGACCAACTTATAATCATAAATACATGGCATAACGTCTCGTAGCCGGCAATGAAATCCCCCTCAGAAAATATCTACTGGGGTCTGCTTATCACCTGATGCACCAAGTATCTATTCAATTACTAAAAAATAAACCAATGCATACCATTAGTGGCCCTTGGTGGTTAATACAATTGTGGCTGAATCTATACATGCATAAGATTGTAAGACCCAATCTCAGGAAACTGAGCTTTCCTTCTTCCAACTTTGCTGAAGATTATAAAGAAAAAGAAGGAAGAACTCGACAGTGTATAAATTATGGCGAAGCTGCATTAGCCAAAACAATTGTTGTTGATATAGGCCACCTTTTCAAGAAATTTTTTAAAGGCTTTGATGCAAACATCTTGACTTGGCTGCCTTATAATGAGGATGAAGACAATGAACTAGTTCTGCCAGTCAAATTTCAGTTTGAATTAGGTTTCTCAGATGAAACAGCTGCTGCAATTTTTAGTTGTATTATCAAACCATGTGTACTGCGAGCCGAATTTTGCCATGGCCACGGCAAAATGGCTACTGTTTCTTTTCTCGCAGATAACCTCCCAACTTATGAATTCTATAATCCTTCTTTTGTGGCCCATCAATTCGGCCTTGGTCAACTACCTTCTCGGCTAGTCTTTAGGAACACTCTGAAGCCAAAAGAAGGTATCAGTGAGATGATGGAAGCTTCTAGAGTTTTTCAACTGGGATCAGACCTTCCTTCTTTTTGCCTGCATGAATGGACAAGAACTACCTTCTCCTTAAATTTGTACGATTCCTGGTGGCAAGAATGGCACTCTCACCTCATGTGTAGTCCAATTCATCCCAACTATTTAGCCCTAGATGAAGAATTTGCTTCTAATAATGAGGTAATTTACTATATTTCTTTCAGAAGGATTATCTAACAAGTTCTCCTATCAATTCATCTAACAAACTATTTTGTAGGATACCAAATTTAATCCGCCAAGTGTGGACAGGAAAGGGTATCCCATAGAATATTATCCACCATGTCCAGCCGCAAATAATGGGATCAACTGCGCCCTCTCAGAAAAGTTGATGAAAACCCCAGCTGCCCCAACAATACTCACATATCAGTCTTCAAAACGCAAGGCAACCCAAGGTGTAACTCAGAAAACCACCACTGGGAAGAGACTTCGTAGAACAAAATCATTAATTGTTCGGGTAACTTAACTTATCTCCTCTCTTAAGATGATATCCAACTTCTAATTCAATCCCTTCCTTGCAGCCATCTACTATTGCATCTCAATCGCCTTTGCTTTTGTTTTTTGTCACGGTCCAATGACCATCACTTTGGCCGATATTTACATGTTGACCGGCCTTAGAATAATAGGATCAATGCAACCCTATGATTTCCTAAGTGCTAGGTCCAAGAAATTAGCCAAAATATCAGACTGCACAGGGTGGGCAAGCTATATTCTGAACCATATTGGGGATAGATCGATTGTTGATGAAAGAGAGCATGTAGCTTTCCTGAACATGTCGCTAGAAAAATTCATCTTTTGTGGGTCATCTTGCTGACCAACTTATAATCATAAATACATGGCATAACGTCTCGTAGCTGGCAATGAAATCCCCCTCAGAAAATATCTGCTGGGGTCTGCTTATCACCTGATGCACCAAGTATCTATTCAATTACTAAAAAATAAACCAATGCATACCATTAGTGGCCCTTGGTGGTTAATACAATTGTGGCTGAATCTATACATGCATAAGATTGTAAGACCCAATCTAAGGAAACTGAGCTTTCCTTCTTCCAACTTTGCTGAAGATTATAAAGAAAAACAAGGAAGAACTCGACAGTGTATGAATTATGGTGAAGTTGCATTAGCCATAACAATTGTTGTTGATATAGGCCACCTTTTCAAGAAATTTTTTAAAGGCTTTGATGCAAACATCTTGACTTGGCTGCCTTATAATGAGGATGAAGACAATGAACTAGTTCTGCCAGTCAAATTTTAGTTTGAATTAGGTTTCTCAGATGAAACAGCTGCTGGAATTTTTAGTTGTATTATCAAACCATGTGTACTGCGAGCCGAATTTTGCCATGGCCATGGCAAAATGGCTACTGGTTCTTTTCTCCCAGATAACCTCCCAACTTATGAATTCTATAATCCTTCTTTTGTGGCCCATCAATTCGGCCTTGGTCAACTACCTTCTCAGCTAGTCTTTAGGAACACTCTGAAGCCAAAAGAAGGTATCAGTGAGATGATGGAAGCTTCTAGAGTTTTTCAACTGGGATCAGACCTTCCTTCTTTTTGCCTGCATGAATGGACAAGAACTACCTTCTCCTTAAATTTGTACGATTCCTGGTGGCAAGAATGGCACTCTCACCTCTTCTATAGTCCAATTCATCCCAACTATTTAGCCCTAGATGAAGAATTTGCTTCTAATAATGAGGTAATTTACTATTTTTCTTTCAGAAGGATTATCTAACAAGTTCTCCTATCAATTCATCTAACAAACTATTTTGTAGGATACCAAATTTAATCCGCCAAGTGTGGACAGGAAAGGGTATCCCATAGAATATTATCCACCATGTCCAGCCGCAAATAATGGGATCAACTGCGCCCTCTCAGAAAAGTTGATGAAAACCCCAGCTGCCCCAACAATACTCACATATCAGTCTTCAAAACGCAAGGCAACCCAAGGTGTAACTCAGAAAACCACCCCTGGGAAGAGACTTCGTAGAACAAAATCATTAATTGTTCGGGTAACTTAACTTATCTCCTCTCTTAAGATGATATCCAACTTCTAATTCAATCCCTTCCTTGCAGCCATCGACTATTGCATCTCAATCGGCCTTTGCTTTTGTTTTTTGTCACGGTCCAATGACCATCACTTTGGCCGATATTTACATGTTGACCGGCCTTAGAATAATAGGATCAATGCAACCCTATGATTTCCTAAGTGCTGGGTCCAAGAAATTAGCCAAAATATCAGATTGCACAGGGTGGGCAAGCTATATTCTGAACCATATTGGGGATAGATCGATTGTTGATGAAAGAGAGCATGTAGCTTTCCTGAACATGTCGCTAGAAAAATTCATCTTTTGTGGGTCATCTTGCTGACCAACTTATAATCATAAATACATGGCATAACGTCTCGTAGCCGGCAATGAAATCCCCCTCAGAAAATATCTGCTGGGGTCTGCTTATCACCTGATGCACCAAGTATCTATTCAATTACTAAAAAATAAACCAATGCATACCATTAGTGGCCCTTGGTGGTTAATACGATTGTGGCTGAATCTATACATGCATAAGATTGTAAGACCCAATCTCAGGAAACTGAGCTTTCCTTCTTCCAACTTTGCTGAAGATTATAAAGAAAAACAAGGAAGAACTCGACAGTGTATGAATTATGGTGAAGTTGCATTAGCCATAACAATTGTTGTTGATATAGGCCACCTTTTCAAGTAATTTTTTAAAGGCTTTGATGCAAACATCTTGACTTGGCTGCCTTATAATGAGGATGAAGACAATGAACTAGTTCTGCCAGTCAAATTTTAGTTTGAATTAGGTTTCTTAGATGAAACAGCTGCTGGAATTTTTAGTTGTATTATCAAACCATGTGTACTGCGAGCCGAATTTTGCCATGGCCATGGCAAAATGGCTACTGGTTCTTTTCTCCTAGATAACCTCCCAACTTATGAATTCTATAATCCTTCTTTTGTGGCCCATCAATTCGGCCTTGGTCAACTACCTTCTCGGCTAGTCTTTAGGAACACTCTGAAGCCAAAAGAAGGTATCAGTGAGATGATGGAAGCTTCTAGAGTTTTTCAACTGGGATCAGACCTTCCTTCTTTTTGCCTGCATGAATGGACAAGAACTACCTTCTCCTTAAATTTGTACGATTCCTGGTGGCAAGAATGGCACTCTCACCTCTTCTATAGTCCAATTCATCCCAACTATTTAGCCCTAGATGAAGAATTTGCTTCTGATAATGAGGTAATTTACTATTTTTCTTTCAGAAGGATTATCTAACAAGTTCTCCTATCAATTCATCTAACAAACTATTTTGTAGGATACCAAATTTAATCCGCCAAGTGTGGACAGGAAAGGGTATCCCATAGAATATTATCCACCATGTCCAGCCGCAAATAATGGGATCAACTGCAACCACTCAGAAAAGTTGATGAAAACCCTAGCTGCCCCAACAATACTCACATATCAGTCTTCAAAACGCAAGGAAACCCAAGGTGTAACTCAAAAAACCACCACTGGGAAGAGACTTCGTAGAACAAAATCATTAATTGTTCAAGTAACTTAACTTATCTCCTCTCTTAAGATGATATCCAACTTCTAATTCAATCCCTTCCTTGCAGCCATCGACTATTGTATCTCAATCGGCCTTGTGTGTCGAATTGTTGCCCAGGCATTTGAATTGGCGTCTACCAACCTCTCATTGGCTAATCCCCCTAAGAAGCCGATTATAATTGAAATAACCGATGCTTCTGATCGACCCAAAATAGCAGAAGATGAGAACGTCTCTACTTCACCTCCTGATGCTACCAAGGTATCTCCTCAAGCCTTTTCCTTATGAATTCATCTTTGAGACTACCATAGTATGAATCATGATTGTCTTTGTGTGTGTTTTTGCTCTATAGATGACACATATTGTATAAGCTTTTACCCCTTTGGTTTATTTTCCCTTTTGAACTAAAGGTGATACCCTCCTAGTATCTGCTATTAAAGCCGATGACTAAACAAATCGGCTATCAAGTATTAATCCAAACGCTAGGACAATACTTCTTTAGGAATTTTCCGTTGATTGCTCTATCAAACTCCTCTTCTCCTTCTAGCATTTCCAAAATATAAGCATTACCAGGCACACAATGTTTAATCCGATAAGGACCTTTGCAATTAGGCGACCATTTGCCAAACCTGTTGTCTTTAGACCCAATCGGCAATCTTACTTTCCAAACTAACTCTCCTTCGCAAAACAGTTTGTTCTTGACCTTTTTATTATAATGCCTTGCAACCCTTAATTTATCGACCTCAATATTTTCAAGAGCGCGCAGCCGATGACAACTTAAGTCCTCCAAATCATCTATCATAAGTTTTTTATCGACTTTGGCCATTAAATCATTTTGCATTGTAACACGTCTTGATCCCGTCTGAATCTCCCAAGGAAGAACTGCATTATGCCCATATACTAACTCATACGGTGATGATTTAATCGATCCATGGCAAGCCATCCTATATGCCCACAATGCTTCATTAAGTGTCAAGTACCACTTCCTTGGTTGCTCTTCAATTTTCTTTTTAATCAACTTAATCATAATTTGATTGGATGCCTCTACCTGGCCATTAGCTTAGGCATAATAAGGAGAAAATTTTAATAATTTAATTCCCATACTAGTAGCAAAATCTCTGAATTCCTCTGATGTGAACATTGTCCCTTGATCAGTAGTAATGGTTTGAGGAATCCAAAAACGATAAACAATATGCTCCCTGACAAAATCAACCATATTCTTTGAAGTTACTGTTTTCAAAGTAATCGTCTCAACCCACTTAGTAAAATAATCTGTTGCTACCAATACAAACTTGTGCCCTCTACTTGAAGGTGGAAAAATTTGGCCAATCAAATCAATTACCTAGCCTCGGAATGGCTATGGCTTAATTATTGGGTTCATAGCTGACGCAGGCGATTTCTGAACATTACCAAAATGCTGACAATCCTAACACCCTTGTAATATTCAAAATAATCTTCTAATATTGTTGGCTAGAAATATCCAGACCTGCGAATAACCCATTTTATCTTATAAGCCGATTGATGAGCTCTGCATATTCCTTCATGTACTTCTCCCATCAATACTCTTGCTTCTTCTTGACTTAAATATTTAAGCAAAACTCCATCGACTATTTTGTAATACAACTGATCATCCAACAAAACATACTTAGTCAATTTATATCTCAATTTTCTGGTAACCTTTTATGATGGATTCTTGAGGTAATTGGTTATTTCAACTCTTCAATCATTAGCCAAGGTCTCACTACTTAAGATTTCTTGTAACACTCGATAGCCTGACACATTCTGAGCTAATCGATTGGCCTATTGATTCTGTGCTCTTGGAATATGCTGAAGAGAAGTAAGAGGAAACCCCTCAAGCACCTTTCGACATTCATCATGATATTCCTTTAGAAAATCATCTTTACATTCATATAGGCTAATCAACTGATTAATAACTAACTATAAATCTCTAAATATTTCAATTGACTCAGCCTTTACTTCCTGAAGAAGTTGAAGTCCCTTAAGAATAGCTTCATACTTTGCTTAATTATTGGTGGTCATTGGTTTGGCTTGAAAGGCAAACTCAAAACTTGCCCCTCGAGGCAAAATAATAATAATAACAATACCAATGCCACCCCCTTTCTTACATGATGATACATCAAAGAATAATATCCAAGGCATAGGTTTCACATAGTCGATACTTGGTTTATGATGTTGAGTAATAAAATCGGCCATCACTTGCCCTTTGACTGCTTTAGCCGATTCATACCACAAATCAAATTATGATAATGTAAGAATCCACTTTCCCATTCTCCCATTTAATATTGGCATTGACAACATGTGTTTGATCACGTCAGCTTTAGACACAACTGTACACTCGGCCGATAATAAATAATGTCATAACTTAGTGCAGGAGAAATATGAGCATAAGCATAACTTTTCAATAGGAGAATATCTTGTTTCTGGATCCAAAAGTCTTCTACTTAAATACAAAATAACATGTTCCTTTTCTTCAAACTCTTGCATCAAGGCCGATCTAATCGTTTGGCTATCGGTCGACACATACAACTTAAAAGGCTTACCTTGCTGAGGAGGAACCAGCACAGGTGGAGATTTCATATACTCTTTTATCTCCTCAAACGCTTTTTGTTGTACGTCACCCCATTTAAATTCTTTATCATTTTTCAACTTCAACAAACGAGAAAATGGTAGAATTATTTCTAACATATTTGAAATAAACCTTCTGATGAAATTAATCTTACCAAGCACAGATTGTAATTCTATTTTATTAGTTGGAGGTATTGCCTCATCAATTACTTTCATACTTTTTTTATCAATCTCAATTTCTCTCTCGTAGATCATAAAACCCAAAAATTGTCCAGCTGACACTCTAAAAGCACACTTATTAGGATTCATCTTTAAACCATGTTTTCTTGTGCACTCCAGTGTCTCCCGTAGATTAGCCAGATGTTCTTTGTACCCTTTGGATTTCACCACCACATCATCAATATAGATTTCAATAGTCTTACCGATCAACTTATAGAAAATATAATTCATTGCCCTCTGATAAGTTGCATCAGCATTCTTCAATCCAAAAGTCATCACAACCCATTCAAATAAACCGATTGCACCGAGACACCTAAATGTTGTTTTTGCTGTCTTTTTCCGCCATAAAATTTTGATTATAACTTGCATTACCATCCATAAAACTAATTACCTTTTGCTCGGCCGCTGCATGTACCAACATATCAGCTATTAGCATCGGATAAGCATCCATTGGTGTAGCCATGTTCAAATCTCTGAAATCAATACACACTCTCAACTTCCCATTTTTCTTACACATATGAACTACACTCGATATCCACTCTGTATATCAGCAAGGTTGGATAAATTTTGCTTCTAGTAGTCTTTCAGTCTCCTTAATGTCATCAAGAACATTTGGATTAAATCTCTTAGAGCTTGTTTAAATGGCCGATATCCAGGTTTGATTAGCAATTGATGTTCAACAATTGACTTATCTAAACCAGGCATTTCATAATATTTCTAAGCAAAATAATCTTTAAATTCCTTTAACAAATCTATCAATTCTTGCTTATACACAGTATCCAACTTAGCACTTACATACGTCGGCCTAGGCCTATCTCTAGGACTAATATCTATTTCTTCTAACTCGTCGGCTGACGTAAAGCCATGTCCTAGTTTGTCATCTGTACCATCTATTGGATTATCCATTAAAATAAACTTTTAGAGCTGACTGCTCGGATCGACTGTTGGCCTTCATCATTGATTCTAATGAAGCCTTCTTCCCATCACTTGCCAGAAAAACACTTAGAATCTTCTAGTTCCCAATACATTGGATCAGCTATTGCTATACTCACAGAATCATCAGCATAAACTAGCTCAACATTGTCTCTATGCCACTGAATCAAGCATTGATGCACAGTTGATGGTACACAACAATTGGCATGAATCCAATCACAACCAATGAGTAAACTGTATGAACCCTTTTCATCAATGACAAAGAATGTAGTGAGCAAAGTCTTGCTTATAATTATCAATTCAACATTTATTGCCCCCTTGTCTTGGACGTATTATCCCCAAAATCCTTAAGCATCATGTCAGTCTCAATCAGATCTTCTAGTCCTTTACCAAGCTTGCAAAAAGTTGTATAAGGCATCAGATTAACAGAAGCATCCCCATCAACCAATATTTTACTCATTGGCTTCCCATCGACAAAACCTTTCACATATAAAGCCTTCAAATGCCGATGCTTAATTGGTTTATCAAATATAGCTTATTGTATCAATATCAACTGGGTTGTCATCTCTTTATACTCTAATTCATCAAAATTCAAATAAACTTCTTGATCTGCTGAAGCTTTAAATTTATAAGGTAAAAGAAAAACTATTTGAATATTATCCGATGGTTGACCCTTATCGGCTGTTTGTTTAGCACGCCATACTTGTTGTTTACTAGATTTCTGAGCCTATTCTAATTCTCTGCTCCTTAGGCATTGTACTCTTCTCTTCTGACTTCTTATTAAACCTCCTGGACACCACTATCCTTCCTGCCAAACATACTCTTCATCATCTTCTTCTTCATAATCGGCCCCATTTTGATCAACAACTCGCTTTCTAAGCCGATCATGAATGCTTCTATTTTTTAAGCGTCGATCCACATCATCATGTTGATATTCAATTCAATCATGGATAGACCGGTGGTTGACTTGAGATTGCCTAAACTCCCAATATTATTCTCTACATTCTAGGCAATTATTTCTAGTAGGCAATCTCAAACCTTCGTTCCAACAATGTTTGAAGAAAAGGCAATTCCAATGTGACTCAGCTTGTTCTCTTTTATATCTCTCTTCTTCTTGTTGACGTTGATATTCCTTCTTTTCTAACCAACGCTGATAATCTTTCTCCTCCTGCCATTGCCATTTATTCAACATAATTTGAGATATAACACATGGTCTCATCGCACCATCTTTTGATGTTTCTCCCTGCTCATATCGGCTCTTTTGTTGGTCACGGCGCCTTTTAATTTCTCTATATTCATCAGCCGATATTTGTATCTCTAGATCAACTATTCCAAAATCTCTTGCCCTGGCTGATGTTAACACTTTAGCTATCCTTTTGAACAACTTAGCATCAACCATATTCTGATCCTTTGGGAAAGGATTATCATCAACTTTCATTTTTTAAGCTGTATCAAATTTAAGCTTCCCTTGTTGAATAGCCCTCTGAATATGCTGCCGAAAATCTCGCAATCATTAGTAGTATGAGAAGTAGTGTTATGGTACTTGTAGAACTTCTTATTCTTCAACTGGTCTGGAGATAATATAACATGATTGGCAGACAGTTTAATTTGTCCCTTCTCAAGCAAGAAATCAAAAAGTTTGTCTGCTTTTGTAACATCAAAATCATAACTCTCTTCAACTTCTTTTCCCTAAGGATTTGAAACCATTACTATCTTTTTACCCCAATTCCATTTAGCTGCGGCAATTTCCTCTTCATCATCATCATAATCAACTAAATATGGATTATAAGCTTCAATGATTGTAGCATTCTTCTAAAATCAGGTATCTCTGCGCATATTCTGGAATTGGCTATTAAGTGCTGCCACCCGTTGAGCCAACTGACCTAAATTATCAAATTCTTGCCCAAGCAACTTTTCTCTCTATGTCGGCAACATTCCTTGAACGGCCAATGCAGCTAGCTCATCATCAGTCAAATTCAACGAGAAGCATAAGTTTCTTGTTTCTCAGAACCTCTGAAGGACCTCAGCACCCGATTCATTAGCCTTTATTTTATAGTTGTCAAATATGTGATCTTTCTTTCCCCTGTCCCAGTGTTTTCAAGATCACTCCAATTAGCAATAGAATTAATCGCTAGTGATAAAAACTAAGTGAAAGCTGGTCCTGACAGGGACAAAGAAAAGAAACAAAGTCGATGTGCTTTCTTAATAGAGGCTTCACCCAACTGAGTAAGATATTGACTGACATGTTCTATTATACTTGTGTTATCTTGACTAATGAACTTAGCAAATTCTGGAAGCCTGTAATTCGTAGGAAGGGCCACTAAATCATACCACTCTGGATATGGACGTTTGTATGAAAACGTCTGCTCTTTTGGTTTTAAACCAAACTGATTATTCATCATTTCAGTCACTCAGAGCAACAATTCATCAGCATTTGAGTTTGAATTTCTTGGCAATTACTGACCCATCTACAGATTGAAATTCTAAGTACCTTGATATCTTGGATTTAGAATCATATTGAGGGTATTATAATCTCAACCATAATTATATCCTTAGGGAATATCTATCTGTCAAGCCCCTTGCTGATTTATTGTTTGAAATATCTGATTGAAAATATTAGGATCTATATCTCTACGAATCCTTAGAACCAATAGTGCTATTTTTTGAGCCGACGGTGGTATTTGGCTTGATGTACCAAAATTAACCATCTGATTCTAAACTTGGCCTGTCGGCTGTTGCACATGTTGCACTGATGATCCAGGATTATATTGCATTTGATTAGTAGTAGCACCCTAAATTTGCTTAAACAAAATCTAAATTGCCCGGGCATCATCACTCTTAACTAGTGCTGCTTCTTGATGGCTAGTATCGGCTTGATTAGTTCTCTGAGTCGACGGATGTGGAATATTATAATAAACCGATCCCACCTGATCAAGTGGAAATCCATAAAATACCTACTTCATGGTATTGTGGAATGTATTCAAGAAAGTTGTATTATGATTCAGCATTGCATCATGAACAAATTTATTGATAGCTTCTACAAAGAAACGCCTATCATCAGCTTCGTCTGTATCTGACTATCCATGCATCAAAACTCTCGGTTGTGGATATTTCTGTACAACTTTATTGTCACGTGTTTTGGTGTATGACAACAAACACTTGTTTTGAAATTCCTCTATAGCTTTACCAATGATATCTTTATCCTTAGCAGGCAAGTCTTCATAAGGTACCATAAGAATGTCCTTGTTGTTGTTAACCGCTATGACAATTGTGGTCCCACCGAGCATGCCAAAAAGTGTGTTAACACAAAAATGTGGCGATGTGGTCAACACACAGAGAGTTAGAAGATCTTAGTGGAACAAGACTAGAGATCTGTTTGACTTCAACATAAAACCAGCCAATTCTACAAACCCAACGACGTGTCAGTCAATTTGACCTGCAATTGACAAAGAGAAAATCTTATCAGTAATTTAAGGTGAAACATGTCAGTGTTGCACCAAACAGTTTCAAATGTACGGCTAGATAGCCGATTCAATGAGGCTGTCGACTAAATAGTCGATATCCAGCGTATCCATGAAATGAAGATCTTTAAATCAAGGATTATCGGCTAATATTAAATAATAATGATACGAATCAAAATAACTGATGCTCATGGAACATCAGAAAGCATCATCGGCTAAATGAAACATGATCGATATAAAGCGTCAAGCAGATAAGTCTGATGAAAAGAGTATAACATGCGAACAAATTGACTATCTAATATAAATGAATCCACAAATGGTTTTGAGTCTAATCTATTATCATCATTAGTGAGGTTCGATCGGATCGATGCAGCTATTATAAAGATAATAAATTAAAGCCAAAGAATCTATAAAACCATCTATATGTTTTTAGATTCACGAAAACATGCTATATGCGTGAGGGTATAGGCAAATCGGCTAAAATAGCTGATGTAGTCATAGCAAACAAACAGAGTACATATTTTGATCATGAACAAGACCACTAATCGATAACTTCTAATCTAAAGTCTTACTAGTAAGGTTCGATCGGATCGATGCAGCTATGGTAATGTCATTGGATTAGATCTCATTAACTAGTGAGTTTATTCAAGATTGAAATATGTCTTTGGATGCATACTATGTTTGACTGGAATAGGGATAAAATAGCCGATTTAGCGAAATTAAGCCATCAATTATAAGATTCGAAGCGTGACTAGATCAAAGGACAACCAATTAAGATGATATGATGCTGATCTATCTCTATCTCAATCGGGTGATTTTGTTATAATTAATAAAACATTAATTATAGCAAGATCGATAACTGGTGAATCAACTAAAAACAGCAAGGAAAATCTTACTAATCTTAGCAGATTCGTTAACTTGTGATATTGTATTAAATAACAGATTATTTAACACAAGATCGATAACTTTGATCTATATTATGATTCATAAGAGATCAATCAGCTAATGCAGCCTTATAAACTACGATACAGATCGATAACTAACTTATATTATGGCTCATTAAAGATCAATTAGCTGATGCAGCTTTACAAGAACAATACAAGTCATGACGGTACTCACAAGCAAGCAAGAGGTCGATCAGTCGATGTAGCCCTGTTTGCTGAAGAATTCGCCAAGATCTACAGTACTCCTACTCCTAATGCGATGGTGAAAGCCGGTAAGATTGTATTGATTGAGTGTTCGTCCCTTTTTACAATAACCAGGGTTAATATTTATACCCGGAACCTAAACATGAATCCTACTCAAATACGACTTGCTATAATTCTTGCAATAAAAGAAAACTTCCTAACTTAATAATAGCTTGGACCCCAATTTTCCTTACTTGTAGAGTCCGACACACCTTCCTGGCGCCACTCAAGTATAGCCCATTGACATTGTCTGCTGACGTCATCCATAAAATAGCCGATTCTAACATCACATCAAAATCAGTTGATACCGATTCACATCTAATCGATTCCTTGATGACACAATCCTAAAAGCTTCGAGTTCCCGTGTTCTTCTTCCCAAATTTTGGTGTAAACAAAACATACTCTTGCAATATACGCTTTTAGCGTAGCATTTGCTTGCTGCTTATGAATGGAGGCTCATTGACGTGTAGTTCGATGCCGTGGAGTGGGGGGAGATACCAGCGGGCGAGCGGCTACATGGCCCCGATAGGCCACTCTCGCGCTACTTCCCAAGGTCGTCCGTGCAGGTGTAGCCGGTGCGTGCAACGAGGCCACCTGAGCCACCTCTGATGCCCACCGCCTCGGACCTCATTCGCCTCATCGAGAAACTCTGGGAGCAGGAGAGTCCCGCCTTCGCACCAAGCTGCTAGAGCACAAGATCCTCATGGAGACCGTCGCCATCGTGTCATTCCTTGAGGCCGACGTCACGGCTCCAGGCCACAAACACGCACCTCCGCGCTGAGCTCGACGCCACCTGGACCAGCTAGTGGTGGGTGGTTGAGTTGGAGAAGGAGGTGGTGGAATCATTTTTTTGGAGAAGCTGGGAGCAAGCTTCATATTGGACTCCGAAGGCCCACAAAGGGCGCATCCGAAGCATCGGACGCCCTAAGAAGAGCATTCGCCCTGTTCACTTGGTTTATAAGCCATACTTTTTTAGCCAACGAACAATATTTTTCTCTCACAACACATTAGCCAATAGTACTTTCAGCTATGGCTTATGAGCCAAGCGAACAGGGCAATTATCGTAAACAGAGTGCTAATAATTCAAAATTCTAGTGTAACTCACTGCACTAGGAATCTAGGATTGTCTTGTGTCGTCATGCGAATGAGCTGGCCCCATGATGCATGCCATGCAAGCTCTGCAAATCGTGTTACAAACCAAACTGTGTATCCTAACATCAAACATAAGTAGATGATTAGTCAAGTAGGTTATATATAGCATATGGGTAGCAGAAAGGCCCCTACAGCTTTCGGCACTGAACTGAACTAAACCAAAGTGCAGAGTCATAACTGAACAAGTTCATAGTCATAGATGGTCATCAGTGCAAACGCAAAGAGTACCGAGCTCCAAAAAAAGGAGCAAAATTTCAGAAACGGCATAGGCGAACAAGATGAAGAACAGGGGCCCTGGTTCAAAGCAGTCAATCTTGGCGATCCAAGTGCAGCGAACAATGTCTGTTTCACAAGAAAAACAAGAACGCAACAAAACACAAACCCTAACAAGAGTGATGACAGCTAATTAAAGAGTCTGGTGTGTCACCCCCTGGACCACCCCATAATGGGCTCTAACACGCTACATGGCCCAGTGGACCAAAAGACGGTGTCATAGCACCCTGGCAGATTCTGAGCACTGACTTGTTTCAACGATTTCCATTCACTCATGACAAATTTTGACGTGAAACCAAAGCGATTGATTAGATTACCAAATTTTGACTCATGATAAATTATGTGGATCATAAAAAACAGAGTCTGTATGCACCTTGGGCGTTGATTTTACCTGGGACTGCTCCTTGAATCCGAGAAGGACTCCAACTTGAGTTGGACTAGACCACTGCCATGGTGTAGATGAGTTGGATGCCCACGCTGGTCCTCATCTCTTTTGCTTGTACTTGAGGGAGTGATGTCCTCATCACTCGGTCTCATCGTTCGCTTAGATCGGTAGGCGGGCCCTGACCCATCAGTTAGCTGCATCAGCGTACTCGGGTCTGGACGGCTCACCCTCTATCACGGGTTGCCAAGAGCCGATGATAGGCCAACCGCACTCAAGCGCGCATGTCCCTAAAACTTGCCCCATCGCCTTGACGCATGGCCACATCATGCACAACTGTGCTATGTACCATCATTTATGAGCGTTTTCCCACATTTCCACCCGACAAAGGCTCCACATAGTTGCATTACTGAGTGACACTAAGGCCCCATTTGGTAGGGCTCATCTTCGGCTCTGGCCCTAGCTCTTTCGGAAAAAGCCCTACCAAATGGTTTAGTAGGAAGAGCCATTTGGAGCTATTTTTTAGTGAAAAAAGAGGAGACAGAGCCATTTAGGAGGAGTCCAAAATGGCTTCGGCTCCTTCGGAGGAGCCCCCAAACACACCCTAACTACTCTTTAAAGCTATGAAACTTGCCTTGTCTCCCTCCTTCTCATCCTAGAATAGTCGTACGCCCGTCTTCCCCTAACGACTCGAGGAACCTCGTCTCCCTCCATCATCTCCCCATTAATTGTCCCTTCTACTGAAAGTAGAACTCCACGCCCCTCGCCACAATTCACACCATGGCCATTGCTGACATCCTCCACTGTGTGCTGGTGAGCTTTGAATTTGAGACAATGTACGTGATCCACCATGGCCAATGTAAAATTATTCCATCAAGATATATATTCAGAATTAAGACCTAGATTTCTAGTAAAATGAACTAAAAAAGCATCACAACTAATTTTGTACTATATTTCCACTAAAACAAGCTGACAACATTCTAACTATAGTGTGTAAAACCCTATCACGTTGCACGAGCTGTAGCAGAACTGAAAGTGATATAACACTGAACCAAACAAATATTCTAGTGTGGAATAGCAACGGGGAGGCATGCACAATCAAAGTTACAACTTTTAACTTCATGTTTTAACTTTATATCATTAGAGCGAACAAAAAAGTCTGCCTACTCTACTAATGAACAGTTATGCCTTCGCTGCATTAAGATGCAAAATCTTTGGTGACCTTTAGGAAAATGCAAATTGTTGTGTACCCTTTAATTTGGGGATGTTCCTTCTTCTAGGATAATAGCAGTAATCATTGGGTGACCAATTGAGATTCTTCAAATAGTTTGGGATCCACTTATCAATGGTCTCATGTGCTCGCCCTCCTCCTCTTCTCAATAATGTAATACTGCCAATCAGAGCAAAAAAAGAATGAATAGTCGGATGATCACATTGGGATTTACCATCAAAAGTTTCAACTCATGTCTCTCCTTTTTCTTCATGAGAATCTTTGAATAGCCTTGCAACAAGAATGTTGAAAGAGATTCTTCATCATCTACTCCCACATTCTACATCTCCTATTAAATCACGGACCCAATCCTTTTTCATCCTTTTCCTAACAGCTTTACACTTGGAAGCTAGAAATTTGTTGATGTTATTGTTGGGTTCTTCATTTTTGTGGTGGTTTTTCCTCTTCTATTCTATCCAAGCACGCATCATGATTGATTATTCGGATCTCAAAAGATCTCAATTGAATTGTGTATTGTTCATGAAACTTCTCCAGTGCTATGAGTTGTTTCAACATCTTCCATGTTCTCCTTATAGTGGAAGTCGGTAGCTCCGTGCAATTTGGTTCTGGTTCAAATCTAGAGTTAGAATGTTAAGAATGATCTACATTCAGTCTTGTACACCCTTCAAATCTTGTCCTCCCTCATCTGACAGCTCACCTCCCTCTCTCACTAACTACTGCTTGCCACTGCTGCCACATCCCCTTGTTGGTCCAGTAACACATGGTGAGAGAGTGAGACACTTCTTTCAAAGATCCCATCATGCCTCCGTGTTACTCCCACTACCTAGTGAGCGACTGAAACCCACTGTGGTCTCTTCCCTAGTCCAACGGAACCAGGACAAGATCCTAGGACATTTCATTTGGACACAGAAACATGTAGTTCTTAGAATTTCGTATCACTATGATGTATCCTAGCATGTAAGAACACATATTTCTTTTCTAATTTGAAAAGAGTCATGTTGTCCACCCCTCCATCCTCTTATATAAAGATTTTTGTCTGCAAGCAACAGTGTCAGAGATTGGCCATTGTATTCAATTGTTAGATAAAATGTGTTGCCAGCCTTGTGTAGTATATGAATTATCAAAGCACTAGCCATACTTTAAGCACCATCTGTGAATTGCTTTGCTTGCTGCTTGAACACTCTTTAGAGAGTCCTATTTAGATTTGTTGATCTATGATTGAACATGAGAGATGTGGGAGTGGAGAAAATGAGAGAGCAAATGAGTGATAGGCCAAATGTCTTCTCCCCCTCCCCCTCTTCTATAGTGGGTTGGGATAAGAGTTTTTCATTCTTTCTCCTGGGGGGGGCTTGTATTTACAAAAGAGTCTCTATGAATTACAAATGAGTCCTAAACATTCTCAAACAAGCCCGCAGTCTTTTTTATTGGGCCCTAAACACTAATGGGGTCCCTATCATATGTCCGGCCCCAAACAAGATTAATTCATCCTCAGATTTATCTAAACATATTTTCACCATGTTGCTCGCATCCATCTCCTGGATAATGTTCATAAGGCACATTTGAAAAAAAAAGTATCCATAACTGAGTACATCTACAAGATGAATATATAGTCCATAGATAGGACAACACACAAAATTAAGAGGAAAGTTTTGCCAAAAAATAATTGGTTCAAACTAAAAGGAATTAGCATGGAGTTAGGATACCCAAAAAAATAATTGGGTTAAATTAAAAAGGAATTAGCATTGAGTTAGGATACTATCCTACCAATGTTACTTTCAAAACCCACAATGAAATATATTTTAGAATAAGCAAACAATATGATTCTAGCAACAATAAGAAATCTGGTAATGATACATTGTCAACCACAACAATAAAAGAAGTGAAGTGATATGAACAAAAACCTACCACATGCATTGTGAATGATCGAAAGGTTCTCTGGGAACCTCTGTAAGCAACAGCTACTGGAACAAAGAAGCACCATCGAGTCCAAGCCTCATCACAATCTAGGTTAAGGCCCTATTTGGATCCATTAGCCGGTAATACTTAGCTGGCTAATAGTTCATAGCTAATATTAGATGCTAGTAGCTAGTTAGGATATTCAACTAGTGAAATAGTTGTTAGTTGAGTATTCAACTAATAATTAGCTATATGGATCCAAACAGGGCCTAAACCACAACATATAGTTGTTTGCCAGATACAAAGTCTGTAGGACGAGAGGCATCAGTGTAGGGGGGCAGCTGATGGCCTGATAAAGATATGGAAGTGCACGCACACCTATGTGCTACAACACTGCTACCATGTGTGTTCAGCTTGGTTGGAAGAAAAAACATATCAAAGTCTAAGATATACAGTACAGATGCAAACCCTCTCACACTCAATTCTTCACTTCTTCCGACACTCGAATGTCTACACCGCTCCTTCATCGGTGCATCTCCTCTCCCATCACTCGTGGGCTCTCCTTGCTTTCATGACCTCTACTCCACCGGTGCTTGCGCGATGAGTTTCCCACTCATGGCGACTCCGAATCCACCTAGCCGTTGTCTTAACAATGAAGAGAGTTGAAACCTATCGATGAATTCCCAATGATCAACCTATGATAACCTACACCATGTCTTCATGCTCTGGCACTAGTGTCTGAGCAATGATCGATCCATGCTAGTGCGGGCAAGAGCCATTCGTGGGTAGTGCTACTTCGGCGCCCAAGGGTTACTTCCTGTCGACTTTTGTGTCTTCATTTTATTTTTAAAAAATAATAGTCGCTCTAAATTTTTAAATTTGCTCTACATTGGATAATAGATGGCATTCTGCATCAAACAAAAAAAACCACGCTCGATTCGAGCTCCAAATGGATAAGTTTTGTACATTTAGGGTGATGGACCACAATTTCGGTACTCTACGGTGTGTATCATGGCAACGTAGAGAGCTGAAACAAATCGATCAATTCCCAACGATCAACCTATGATGACCTACACCATGTCTTCATGCTCACAAGTCAAGCACTATGTCTCAGGTTCATTGTTCAACAATTATTTCGGAGTTTTTGCAAGTTTTCAAAAATAAAAACTCAGAGATTCCTTTGTATGACACTCAAATCTCTCATACATGTGGTATTTGTGGATCCTCACTAAGGCAATTAATAATGTTATGCCTTTTCTTCTCTTATAACTAAAGCTTATGTGGAGCTCATAGGAAGGGTAAATGCATGAAAGAGAGCATACTTGTAATACATATATTGTAAAGTTAAACCTCGGATTCAAAGAAAGTTAAGTCATACAATCAAATCAAGATGTGCATGTGTATGAAATATAGTGGATATATATGATAGCTAGCCTAATTCTAATATGCTCCTTGAAAACATATCTCTTATTTTAAACTTGGAAACCATTGCAAGAAAACATGTGCTATCTTATTCATCTCATTTTTTCAGGCGGGCATCTAAGTACCCATTGTTTTAATACTTCGGACACTCGTCCATTTTTTCCAATGTGTTTTCTTCTTTTTTATGAATAACTTTTGTATAGCCCATGTCTCTTTTCTGCAGCAAACTTTTGAGAGATAGCAATAAGAACTTAGAGCATTTATTTGGTGGAAACCTATGAAGCATATTTTTGGTGTTTTCTCCCAATGTAGGAGTAAAATATTTTTGAGTGGATCTAGATGGAATGCATGTTTTTGCGCCTATCCCTAGTGTTGGAATAGTGCATATGTGGGTGGTGTGTACGTGATCTTGATTTTAAGAGTATGACAAACCTCTCATAAGGCATCAACAAAGCTTGACTAAACTTAATGCAAAACAAGTAGCACATAAGTGAAAGTTTTTCTAGCCTAGATAAACATGTTTGGCTCTGGTAGGAATTCAAGCTTTGTCATACAGGATCTCATCCTATTTTTTTATGCTTTTCAAAAGAAATCTCCAGAATTTAGTATCACTTGGAACAAGATAAATAGCGGCTCAGACCTTCTCATATCATATCCATCAATTACCTAGAGCGTTTCAAGTTCAGAGCAAATTCTTATGTCAAATCAATCTCACTCGCAACCTGCAGCCTCGGTACCGTGGAGACGACTCCATTCTAGAAGGCCCTGTTGTCGATACGGGACCCACGGGATACCCCACAAGGAAGGGAGAAGATCTAGTCCAACTAGGACTTCTTTCCCTGTAAACTTAGTAGTAGTAGTATTCTGTCATCCTACTAGGAACTTCATTGTAAACCGACTAGGACTTTGGCCTCCTGACTATATAAAGGAGGGCAGAGTTCCTGGAGAAAAAAAGAGATAACGTAACACAACACTTGACAATCAATCCAACGCAAAGGCTAACGCCGACTGGACGTATGGCTACTACTCGATCACGGTCGAGGGCCCAAACCAGGATAAATCGACTGTCTCTTGCATTTACCATCGAGTTCTGCATATGTTGAAGCCCGAACAAACTGCCCTGGGTAACCCCGTGGTAGGCTATCGGTGGTGAAACATCGACAGTTGGCGCGCCAGGTAGGGGCTTTCGGTGAAATTGCATCCGAGAGCTCGACGGACCTCGACAACATGATCTTCTCGACAGGATCAACCTTCATCTTTGGTTCATGGATCTGCGAGGCAGATGACGATGGCAAGTTCTGAAGCCATCTCCTTAAAGATTCGGATCACCATGAAGACTTTTCTATTTTGGTGACTATGATGGATCAACTCGTCGGAAGATTCGCACAGCTTGTGATGTCCGATCCAACTCAGATTTTGTGGCTTTGCGCATCCAACTCAAACTCAGGCTCTACATCCGAGATAGAGTCCTACCCGAGTTCTTTCGAGAGGCCAAGTTCTTTTCCGGCAGGGTTCCAGAACGCAGTTTCGACCTATCAAGAATACAACTCGGAGTACACTCGAAATCCTTTCAAGAAGTCAAGTCCTTTTTCGTTCGAACTCCACAAAATGGCAAAATCTTATCAGACATGGCCCGAAGGATCCCTCGATCCAGTGCTTAGAATGCCATTGAAAGGAGCTTAGGAAGGCCTGGTATTAACTATAACATCTCAAAACTGCATCGTCCACTGGCCAGGTTCTGTTCCTGAGGATAGCAGAACCCGACTAGTCGGCACGACGACGACAGCGATTCTACCCTACCAAGAAGGAGACTCGATCTGCGACCATGAAGCCTCTACTAAAGTTGTCAACGACTCCAACAGAATGGAAACCAACACCGATAACAGAACAATTCACGCACGAGAAGTATTCATGGTTCGCTGTCTTCAATCACCATTGGTCCCCCTAGAAGCACCCAACATCAAGTCATCAGATGAATCTGAGTCCAACATATCACCCTTTATCCAGGGGTACGATGGTGAGACCAAGAATCAGAAGCAAGCTAGAGAAAGAAGAAACAAATTGAAACAAGGACGCCAATGCCGTGCTAGGCAGCGCAAGGAAGCTTGGATCAAATATGAGTCAGATCTGGCTGAGTACAATAGAAGAAAATCAAAACAAGAAGTCAAAGAAAGACGCGTGGTGAATACACCCTACAATAGGATCCGAGAAGCACTAGAAGAACTCGGAGTGACCTCACTTCCCGGTGAAAAATAGGAACAGCTCCAGGACCTTCTCCGGTCAACAGCCCTAAGGGTACATGACGGAGAGACCTGCTCAAGACTACCTGCCAGGTCAATGTCTCATAGACAGGAAGATCAAAATCAAAGGAAGTCTGCTTTCGAGAGACTCGGACCAAGTGGAAGTCACAACAGAGAAAGTAGAAGGGACCATAGTCAAAACTACGGAGTTGAACAACCAAGAAAGACCAAAAGCAAAGTACCAATTCAGACAGCCCCTCAGAACTACTCTCACCAAGAAGATAGTTGGCTAGAAGGAGGTGCTAAATCAGAATACATAGAAGCCAAAACGCATGATAGATTCCCCTATTTTGCAAACAGACTTGCTTCAATACGGCTACCTCATAAGTTCAAGCCATCCAACCACTGTAAATATGATGGCAAGACCGAACCAAGGCAGTGGCTCAGGATTTACTCGCAGTCGATTGAACTAGCCAGAGGAGACAACGATATCAAGACCTTATTTTTTCCCATGGCACTGGAAACCATGTCCCTCCAATGGTTCGATAAATTAAATCCAGGGTTAATCAGAAATTGGGAGGACTTGCAAAGAGTTTTCTGTGGAAATTTCACGGGTATCATTACGCACCCCATCACCCACGCAGAATTAAAAGGACCCAAGCAGAAAGGAGGTGAAACTCTCATAAATTACTATCGACGATTTGGCGAACTACGTGCTCAAGTACATGACATCACCAAACGAGAAGTAATCGAAGCTTTCTCTCACAGAATTATGGCTAGGTGGCAATTTCAGGACTTCTACAAAGAAAACCCGAGAAACAATGAAGAATTCAGACGCACAGTAGAAAAGATGATTACTACAGAGGAGAAGACACGAAAAAGGTTCCTGGATAGAAACAATCAAGACAACCCGGATAAGCGAAATCATCGAAACATCAGACATCAGGAAAGAAAACGTGGACTAGACAACACCGTAGTAGTGGCTGATAAATCAAGGAAGTTTTCCAAACCCAGAGGGTATGATGACATTGAAAACATGCATTGCATCTTGCATCCTAAAGGAAATCACACCACCAGAAATTGCGACAACTTCAACGAGCGATACACAAGAAAAGATAATAAGGTAAACACTAAAGAAGATAATCAGAAAAAAGATAAAGACAACCGCGAAGACAAGGGATTCCAAAAATCCAGGGGGACAGTAGCAGTGATCTTCGCTGGGGACTCAGATTCTAGAAGCAGACATCAAGAAAAGCTAGCTCTACGAACTATCATGGCAGTAGAGCCGGCTACTCCAAGATATCTCAATTGGTCATAGTATCCAATCCAGTTTTCAATAGAAGATCAATGGGCTAGCGTAGGAAATGCAGGCCATTACCCACTGGTTCTAGATCCAACTATCGCCGGTATGACTGTCACAAAAGTATTAATCGATGGGGGAGCCGGACTCAACATCATTTTTTCAGAAACGCTAAAGAAGATGGGACTACAACTTGTCGGGATGATTACACCAATGAGCACCCCTTTTTGTGGGATAGTACCCAGCAAGGCAGCCATGCCACTTGAACAAATCACTCTACCAGTTACTTTTGGAACTCCCTCAAACTACCGAACATAATTCATTAAGTTTGAAGTTGCAGACTTCGATTCATCATATCACGCAATCCTCGGGCGCCCAGCACTAGCAAAATTCATGGTGATACCGTATTACCCATACCTATTGCTTAAGATGCCAGGGCCCAATGGAGTCCTTTCCCTTCGAAGTGATTTAAAGCGCGCTTTCGACTGCGATGTTCAGGCAATTCAAATTGCAGCAAAAGCACAAACCGCCAATGGCAGAAAAGAAATAGCCACTATTGCCGTAGAAATGAGCCTAGAAGAACTAGAGATACCAGCTAAAAAACCCAGCATCCTCGCACCACCAAAAGAAGCCGACGTCAAGCAAATTGACCTAGGCACCGGGGATCCCTCCAAGACGGCAACCATCAGCGCCCACCTCTCGGCAAAATAGGAACTCGTGCTCACCAGCTTTCTTCGGGACAACAAAGATATCTTCGCTTGGAAGCTAGCCGACATGCCAGGTGTCCCAAGAGAGTTGGCTAAGCACAGAATTGATATCAATGAAGGCTCCAAGCCTGTGAAGCAACGGCTACGACGATTCTCACTCGACAAGAAGGCAGCAATTAAAAAAGAAATCACAAAGTTAATGGCAGCCGAATTCATCAGAGAAATCCTTCATCTAGCTTGGCTAGCAAATCTAGTTCTAGTACAAAAAAAGAATATGGATGAGTGGCGCATGTGCATCGACTACACAGATCTCAATAAACACTGCCCGAAAGATCCGTTTGAGCTACCACTTATTGATCAAATAGTTGATTCAACAGCAGGATCTGCCCTATTATCCTTTCTTGATTGCTATTCAGGATATCACCAGATCGCATTAAAGGAACAAGACCAGAGCAAGACATCTTTCATCACTCCGTTTGGTGCCTATTGCTACAAGACCATGTCGTTTGTACTCAAGAACGCTGGTGCCACATACCAAAGAGCTATCCAAACGTGCCTTGGTGATCAGATCGGTGAAAATGTAGAAGCATACGTGGATGACGTAGTAGTAAAAACAAAGAACTCGAACACACTAATTGAAGACTTAAAGCAAACCTTCGAAAACCTAAAAAAGTGGAGGCAGAAATTGAACCCAAATAAGTGTGTATTCGGAGTTCCTTCAAGACAACTACTCGAATTCTTGGTTAGTCATCGTGGAATCGAAGCCAACGCCAAGCAAATTCGAGCCATAACAGAAATGGGCCCTCCTCGAAGCGTCAAGGATGTGCAGAAACTAATAGGGTGCATGGCGGACCTCAATCATTTCACATCAAGACTCGACGAAAAAGGGTTACCTTTCTTTAAACTACTAAAGAAGATAGACAAGTTTAAGTGGACAGAAGAAGCCAACGAAGCTTTCAAAAGACTTACGGCATACCTCACCTCCTCGCCCGTTCTCACACCTCCAAAGAAAAATGAAGACATGATGTTGTACATTGCGGCAACTTCTACTATGATCAGCACAGCAATAGTCATAGAAAGAGAAGAAGAAGGGCGCATATATAAAGTACAATGCCATGTATACTACATCAGCGAAGTACTGTCAAAATCAAAAATCCGGTACCTGCATGTGCAAAAACTACTCTACGCCCTCCTGATCACTTCACGCAAGCTTCGTCACTATTTTGAAAGCCACAAGATTACCGTGGTGATAGATTTCCCACTCGGAGACATCCTACACAATAGAGACGCAATAGGGCGCATATCTAAGTGGGCAGTTGAACTTGGTGCTCTCAATATCGATTTCACCCCACGGAAGGCAATCAAATCTCAAGCCCTTGCCGATTTTGTTGCCAAGTGGACAGAGATTCAACAACCTATGTCAAATACCATCCTTGACCATTGGAAGATGTACTCTGATGGATCACTCAAGCTAGGCGGAGCCGGTGCAGGCGTTCTCTTCATCTCTCCAGACGGAAAGCAACTCAAGTATGTCCTTCAGATATTATGGCAAGCTACAAACAATGAAGTAGAATACGAAGCCCTCATCCAAGGACTCCGAGTGGCAATTACCCTTGGAATCAAGCAATTACTCGTATATGGCGATTCGGCGGTAGTCATCAACCAAGTCAACAAAGATTGGGACTGCACCAAAGAAAACATGGGCGCCTACTGTGCTGAAATACGAAAACTCAAAAAACATTTTCAAGGATTGGAAATTCTACATGTCCTGCGTGACTCTAATATTGCGGCAGACGTCCTCGCCAAGCTCGGGTCTAATAGGGTGAAGGTACCACCCGGTGTATTCATAGAAGAGCTATCAGCTCCCTCTATCAAACAACCCGATGAGATAACCCCTGAACTCCCAGCTAAAGGCACCAAGATTTTGGTAATCACCACCTCATGGACCCAGGTTTTTATCTATTACATCAAAGAGAATAAGTTGCCAGCAGATAAAGCGGAGGCTACCTGAGTTGTTCACAGAAGCAAGAACTACGTCCTAGTAGGGGACAAGCTATATAGAAGAGCCGCATTATTAGGAGTACTCCTAAAATGTGTCTCGTTCGAAAAAGGCAAAGAGATCTTAGAAGAAATACACTCAGGTTGCTGTGGAAATCATGCCGCTTCAAGAACACTAATCGGTAAAGCATTCCGAACCAGATTCTACTGGCCAACCGCTTTGAAAGACACAGAAGAACTCGTCAGAAAATGCAAAGGTTGTTAAATATTCGCAAGACAAGCTCATGTACCAGCTCACAATCTGATCTGCATCCCTCCCGCTTGGCCTTTCTCCTGCTGGGGGCTGAATCAAGTAGGACCTCTCAAGAAAGCAAAGGGCGGTTTTGAGTACATCTTTGTAGCAATTGACAAGTTCACCAAGTGGATTGAATACAAACCACTCGCAAAATACAGCGCAGCCAAAGCAGTTGAGTTCATCCAAGACATTATGCACCGCTTTGGCATGCCCAATCGAATCATCATAGATTTGGGTTCTCCCTTTACAGCTACAGAATTCCAAAGTTGGGCACAGGATTGTGGTTTCGGTATAGATTACGCATCAGTCGCACATCCAGAACCCAATGGACAGGTAGAAAGGGCTAATGGACTCATACTGGCCAGATTAAAACCAAGATTGTACAAAGAACTAGTGGACTATGGATCCAAATGGATTGAAGAATTACCCAAAGTAGTATGGGGGCTACGGACTCAAATAAGCAAAGCCACCGGATACTCACCTTTATTCCTAGTTTATGGGTTAGAAGCAGTACTACCTGCCAACTTGATCTGGACGTCACCAAGGATAGAACAATATGATGAAGGAGAAGCAGAACACACCCAGAGATTAGAACTCAACAGTACAGAAGAAGTCAGAGTAAATGCTACCCTTCAATCAGCTAGATACCTCTAAGGTTTAAGACGCCACTACAACAAGAATATCCAACCTCGATCACTCCAAATCGGAGATCTAGTACTAAGAAGAATACAAAAAACTGACGGACGCCATAAACTACTCAGTCCATGGGAAGGTCCTTTTATTGTCACAAAAGTCACCGGACCAGGCACATACAAGTTGATAACTGAAGATGAAAAAGAAGTCAATAATACATAGCACATCAGCCAACTAAGAAGATTCTACGCATGAAAACAACACAAGGAAGCACATATATACAAGCCACAAGAGATCAACGTTCATGATCAATAAAGATAGTGTTCCTCGATAACATATGTCTTATTATGGCTTTCCCCCAGTTGTTTTCACTAAGCATGTAAACGTTCATCATCAATAAAGATGGCGTTCCTCGACAAACAGATGTCCTATTACGACTTTTCCCAAGTTGTTTTCACTAAACACACCGATGAGGGTAGCTAATAAGCTAACACCCGAACCAAAAAGCAAAATGGCTAAAATTATGCCTGAGCATACCGGCCGAGAGCAAAAGAGCTGAAAAGATGCTTGAGCCCGCCGATGAGGGTAGCTAATAAGCTAACAGCCGAACCAAAAAAGCAAAATGGCTGAAATTATGCTTGAGCATACCGACAGAGAGCAAAAGAGCTGAAAAGATGGTTGAGCCCGCCGATGAGGATAGCTAATAAGCTAACACCCGAACCAAAAAGCAAAATGGCTGAAATTATGCCTGAGCATACCGGCTGAGAGCAAAAAAGCTGAAAAGATGCTTGAGCCTGCCGATGAGGGTAGCTAATAAGCTAACACCCGATCCAAAAAGCAAAATGGCTAAAATTATGCCTGAGCATACCGGCTGAGAGCAAAAGAGCTGAAAAGATGCTTGAGCCCGCCGATGAGGGTAGCTAATAAGCTAACACCCGAACCGATCCTAAGATGTTTTTACAACCAGGTAAAGAGCCAGATGTTGGCCACATCTCGAGTTAAGCAAAAAGCTAAAAAGAAGAAGCTGAAGATGCTTGAGATCGTTGGTCCTAAGTCTTTTCAGTACTAACAAGAACAAAAAGGTTGTAAAGACAAAGATCTACTTACCCCGAGTTGTTTACACGGCGTAAACGAAAGCCAAACAAGCACTCGACAAATCAAGAAAGTTTGTCAAGACAACAATCTACAAATACCGAGTTGTTTACACGGCATAGACGAAAGCTAGACAAGCACTCGACAAATCAAGAAAGTTTGTCAAGACAACGATCTACAAATACTGAGTTGTTTACATGGCGCAGACGAAAGCATGACAAGCACTTGACAAAATCAAAGACATCCAGGCAAAGAAGACATCAACGAAAAATAAAGGATCTTCATTCAAAAAGAAGTATAATATCCTATTACAGAGGCTAGAGTACAAAGGTCAAATACATCAAGCATCATCATCGGGAGAAGAAATATCAATATTAAGATTATCTACAATCCTCCTGGCCAAATCTTTGACCACAGGCTCCATCTTTTCAACGGCATCCAGATATTCTTGACTCTCGGCTTCCTCTGCAATCTTAGACAAAGGCACCTCTGGAGCAAGAACCCGGACCTAGGCAAGAATGTTTCTGGTACATAGTTGGGCACACCTCTTCACGAACTCCTGGAAATGGGTCGGAACTTGGGGAATAAACTGAGTCCAAGATTGACCATCATCCGATGGAGTTCGGAGAAGATCAGCTATTGACCAAAAGGATTTCCACAAAGCATTCCAGTTCTCAGTAGCCGTCGCCAACTTACTAGTCAAGACTTCAACCGTTTTTTGGACCTGCACAAGATCCTTGTCAGCTCCATGCCTAATCAACTTGGCAAGCGCGAGTTCTTCTTTAGCACGAGTAATTACCTCTTCAGCCCTGTTGTGACTATTGCGAGCAAGTGTCTTCATTTCCTCAATACCCTCTGAGAGCTTCTGCTTTTCAACTCGGAGAGCTAGACCAGACACCAAAAACAAGTCAGCAGAAAGGGAAATTTGAATACAAGAGGAAACAAAAAGAACCCATAATACCATTGCACTCATTCTTCATGGCCTCCACATTCTTCAAGGCCTCCTAGACAGCTGCATCCCTCTGCTTTTCTGCCTCAACCACCCAGGCATGGAGAGCCTGTTCCTCCCCTTGGTGCGTTTAACGCTCGATCTCCATCTTAGCCTGACAGAGGTCAAGCTCTGTTTTTAGGGCACTAACCTCAGAAGATAACTTTTTCTCAGGTTTAGACGAGAAAAAGAAGCCGGTATGATCCCAAGAAAAAGACTGAGCAAAAAGAGACAGAGAAAAACAAGACATAAGAACAGAAGAAAGACGAACATCCAAAGAAAGAACTTCAGAAAAAACTTACCTGGAGTTTTTCCCCAAAACAAGTCGCGAAGGTTCCCTAGGCAGCGGTCAGCTCTGACAACCGATGAGTGGCATCGAATTGTTGCACCACATCATCATCCAAATGCTAAACGCCACTAGGAAAAGGAGCAGAGGGAGAAGCCAGCCGAGGCAAAGAAGACAAGACCAGGGCCGTACCCTAGGAAGCCTCGGCTACCTCCTCAGATGGCTCCACCGCCATAGCCATGGTCACCTCCAGAGCTTGCAAATCAGCAGCTACGGAACCACCAGAGAACCCTGTCCCCCTCACAGCCACCTCGCCGACCACACATTCTGAGTCCCAAGACTCAGAACATAGGGGCGCACCAGAGGACTGACAAGAAGTCGACTGAGGGTTAAGGGAAGGCGAGGGCCTACAAGATGATAAGAATATGAATCAGAGAAGAGGAAAACAGAAGCAAAGAAACATAACCAGATTCACTCACTTAGCTATCTTCTTCTTCATAAAACCCCCAAGACTAATAGAAGACCTTAGAGGGGGAACTATAGCAGCAAAAATATCACCACCACCTTGCAACAGGAGTGGCGTGGTCAGTACCGGAGCTCCAGAAGAACTCGAGGTCGATGACCGCTTACTACAAGAGAACAAGGTCAAAGTCAGAACAAAAAGAAGTGTTCAACAGCAGAAAAACAAGAAAACAACTCACTGACGCGTAACAAGGGCCGCATCATCATCCTCATCTTCCTAACTCTCAAACATGGCAACCACAGCGCCATCTGAAAAAGAAGAAAAGTACTCGGTTAGAGGCAAAAACAAACAACAAAAAGACAAAACATATTAATATGCTCACCTAGGAGCATGCTACCTATAACTTGAGTACCTGGACGAATACTCGATTGGTGAGACTTCTTGGTGGCAGGCAAACCAGAAGAAGAACAATCCGCTCGCCCCCTTTTTCCGACACTGCAAGGAGCTCGAGGAACTGGACGAGGAACATACTCTACATATGTGTCAAGAACTGCGGAAGAAACACCAGGAAATATCATGGTGGTTTGAAACTTACTGGTTAAAGATGCCCCAGCAAGATTCTCCCCAAGCTTCATAATGGCAGGGCAGTCATCAAGGGCGATCGGATCAACAAAGTTACGCCCTAATTCCTATAAAAGAGTAAAACAACCAGACGAGAAAGATTAAGCGAAAAGTGGAGACAGCAAAGGAAATACGAAAAGTACTAGCATAAGAAAAAACAACTCACAGCAGGAGGCAGGTTGTTAGCACAATACTCAGGGACAGTATGTGGGACGATGCTTACTCCCTTCAACATTTTCTGAAGGCGCTCGAGCACCTCCTCACCAGTCAACTCAAGGGCAGGGACCATACAAGAAGGGTCCTCCGCTCCAGAGTATTCAAAACCGTAGTTCTCTCGCTCCTTCAGAGGTTGAACACGGCGGCGAAGAAAACTAGAAACGATACCGAAGCCGGTCAAGCCTTGCTGTTTCAAAGCACATATCCTCTCAAGAAATGGCTTGATCACCTGGAGCTCATCCACCGTCAGGGGATTCTTTTCCCATCGGTCATTAACCACGGGACTAGAACCAGAATGGACAGCAAGAGGAGGAATCATATTGGCGGCATAAAACCAGTCGGCATGCTAATCCCTCATAGAATCAACCAAGTCATAATCAAAGAATCTACTCTTATGACCCTGACGAAACTGAATCCCACAGCCACCAAGAACATGGGTGTCACCGCTACGGGGTTGGGGCTTCAGACGGAAGAAGTAACAAAGAGAGAAAGAGAAGGAGGAATTCCAAGAAAAGTTTCACAAAGATGAACAAAAATGGAAAGATGAAGGACAGCATTAGGAGTAAGATGGTTCAAGCTAATCCCAAAATAATTGAGAAAGCGATGAAGAAAAGCAGAGGCAGGAAGGCAGAGTCCAGCACGGATAAAGAAGACAAAAAGAACAATCTCACCAGAGCCTAGAGTTGGAACCTGATGCTGGCCTCGAGCTCTCCACTCAGCAATCTCCTTGTCCTGGATCAGGCAATCATTGACAAGCTCGCACAACTGATCCTCAGTCATAGTCGGAGCCGGCCAGACCTTCTGAGCAGCCCTCATGGCCATGAATTCTTGATTTTCAATCATAGAAAGTGATGCCTCCTCGTCTACAAAGGCTGCCTGGGACTTGCTCGCTGATTTCTTCCTACCCATATACTAGCGAAAGCAATAAGGCACTAAGAAACGATGACGGTCAGGCGGCGGCACTTAGTTGACGGCGATAATGGCGACGGTGGAGTGAGGACTAGGGTTTTAAGGCAAAAGCAGGGCAGCAAAGAAAAAGAAGAAAGAAGGCCTTTAAATAGATTTTTACAGCAATAAAAATATGGCCCACTAGGCCCGTTTAAACACGGCATGAGAACGCAACAGTTCATTTCCCAACACAACTGACAAAGCTGAAATGACGAACGGCACACTTCTACACAAAGGTACAGTTCAACGGGTAGATTTCAGACTTATCCGTCCAGCACCAAGGCAGAGTTAACATATTGCTACAAAAAGAACTCATCAACCATGAAGCAACGAAGGGTTACCTCACAAGGAACACAAGAACTCGGTTCTTATAGAAAGAACTCGGGAATCTCACAAACAACCAGGACATCAGCAGAAAAAAGAATGACAACCCAGAAGACAAGATTCTTTCCATTATAAATGGCTTCAAAAATTACAAGATTACACATCTTACAAGACCCAACGAACATCTTACAAGACCCAACGAACTCAGTACTACGACGAGCAAGATAGCAAAAAGGAACCCGGACATAACTAGGCTCTGGAACGACTACGTGTTCCAAATTGCTACTCGGTAGAACAAACCGCACTTGGCTACACTGTTTTCTTCAAACGACGGACATAGTACATCCGAGGCGAAAGTCAGTAGCATGGCGGGACAACATGGAACAGGGAAGCCCAGCATGCATCTATCTACCCAAGTCCGATGAGACACCGGATCAGGCGTTGATCTGCACCGGACAGTCGCAGGGCAGGCAAGGGGGATCTACCTAGAACTGCTAGATGAAGGAACATATCCCGCATCACAAGACTTCCTTCAACTACCGCCACGTACCTCCTGGTACAATGCCACTATAAGATTAGTCTACCTCTAATCTCTATCACAAGACTCCCTCCAGCTACGACAAGATATACAAGAACTACAAGATACGCCCGAGGGCTGCAACAGGAGAAGTTTTTAGTTCTTTGAACAACTCAGATTCAGGACCCTCCAACTCTTTGTTCCAAATAGCAAGAGGCTCGGGGGCTACACTCAATGAGTGCACTTTTTTCAAAAAAAATGCGCAAATCACTCAGAAGACTTCTTCAAGACAGCAGTTTTAAACGACATAAGATTCAAGACCCTCCAACTTTTTGTTCCAAATAGCAAGAGGCTCGGGGGCTACACTCAGTGAGTGCACTTTTTTCTTCGAAAAAGCGCACATCACCAAGAAGACTTCTTCAAGATAAACCAATTCAAGGACTCACGACAAAAAGAACTCGGATACCTAGGTATATGCTCGGGAGCCCTTTGACGAAGAATCAGAACAATTTCAAGGTAAGACCCTCTAGCTCCTTGTTCCAAATAGCAAGAGGCTCGGGGGCTACACCTAGACGGATGTACTTTTTCTTCAAAAAAGCACATACCACTCGAAGATCCCAAGAAGCGCTACATGGTTTCACTCAAGAAAGTACTCGGACGACGCTTGTTCCTGCTCGGCAAAACCTGAAGGAACAAGATGAGGCTTCTAGAGATCAACCATGAAGTGCTCGGGGGCTTATCGATACGGGACCCACGGCATACCCCACAAGGAAAGGAGAAGATCTAGTCTAACTAGGACTTCTTTCCCTATAAACTTAGTAGTAGTATTATTCTGTAATCCTATTAGGAACCTCATTGTAAACCGACTAGGACTCTGGCCTCCTGACTATATAAAGGAGGGCGGAGTTCCTGGAGAAAAAAAGAGATAACGTAACACAACACTTGACAATCAATCCAACGTAAAGGCTAACATCGACTGGACGTAGGGCTATTACTTGATCACGGTCGAGGGCCCGAACCAGGATAAATCGACTGTCTCTTGCGTTTATCGTCGAGTTCTGCATACGCTGAAGCCTGCCCCGAGTACCCCCGTGGCAGGCTATCAGTGGTGAAACATCGACACCTGCCTTCACCGGCTACACAGGATTTGATCAAGCAGGACCTTCCCAGGTGCACCTTCCTTAGTAGGCAGGCTAGGACCAGCCAGGATCTTCCCGTATGCACCAACCTGAGCATGTTGGGTGGGAGCAGCCTTCTCTGCATCATTCAGAGAGTTTCTGGCAACAGGGCCCAAGTGGGCAATGGTAAGATGACAATTTTGACCACTACCAGCAGCAGTCTTAGGAGGAGGTCTCCAGTGGCCACCAGAGAGGACGCATGTCCTTCTCTGACCGTGGCTACCGTGACCATCTCACTGGTTATCATAAGCAGCAAATGGAGTATTCTCGTTTCAACACCAAGCTCACCACCATCGAGGAGAACTAGCAAGAGATCCAGAACACTCTTCACCAACATTCCCAATGGCAAGAAGCAGGATAACGCCTCGTCGCCATCCAGCAACAACAGCACCAGGAGAATGACAACTGGAACTACTTGTTTAGCCATCTCCACATTAACCACCAGCCTCGCTGAAGGATCATAGCAACACCTAGCTTGGGGAGGACCTCCCATTTACCTAAGGTATGTTTTCTTTCTAGTATTTTATTATTTCCTATAGTTTATTTAATTTTTAAATTTGTATTAGTTAAAAAATGCAAAACCAAGAAAATAAAATAAAAATTTGTCTTTGTCTTATATAACTACTACCCTGTTGTAGCTGGCTACAAAATAACTTATTTTGTAGCCACTTTGAGTTACGATAATTACTATATTAATTTATGAGATTATAGTAACTTCTTACTAAGTGGTTTATTATAACGTTATCGTAAATATCCCCATGTGGTATAGGAACCCAACTATCATAAATACGTATTGACATTATCGTAAATTAGTATATAAAATTATCGTAAATGGAGGTGGCTACAGAATAACTTATTTTGTAGCTGGCTACTAAATATACTCTCCTATATATATATATATATATATATATATATATATATATATATATATATATATATATATATATATATATATATATATATATATATATATACACACACACACACACTTTAGTTTGTTTTTAAGAGTCAATAAATAAATAGAACTTGAAGATGGTCTCACATGATGGAAATGATGAATAGTTGATGAATGAAATCAACGTCAATGGCATTGATCAAAGTATGTGCGACTTTATCTATGATGATCATATATAGAACCATGCATAGGAAATAAACAAACCGATCATCCTGAATCTATCCAAACAGATTTCATCATCGCAAAGTTCATCACAAGTTCACAGCATAGGCCCAAACAGATTTCATCATCACAAAGCTCATCACAAGTTCACAGAATAGGCCCCAATTCCTTCTGGTATCCTACGTGTGTTTATCTCTGAAATTCAGAACAGACTGATAGCAGTAATACTAATATACTAATAATATATATAAGCGTGGAAACATAGCAGCAACTAATAACACCTAAAACAGTCTTCAAATCCAAAGCACGTGCGTGTCATAAAAAGAACAGAAAAGAAAGTGTATTTGTAGAAACGTAGCAACTATGGATCGATCGAACTTGGCCGACGCCAGTGGTTCTTGATCATAAGCATCGGCGAGGCGAGGCGGTCACAGTAGGAAGAACTCTTCGAACTCCTGTTCGTCGTCCTGATCAAACCCATAGTCGACCTCCTGATCATACCAATCATCTTGTGCGAGTGCATCGTCCTCGCAGCCATCGATCACCACCTCATTGCTGACCAACTCTGCTGATCCATCCATTCCAGCCCCAGAAGTGTAGTTGTAGCCCTCCTGATCATCCTCATTGTAGGCTTCCTCATCAGCGTAGCCTTCCTCATCCTCCAGATCGTCCTCGTTGCAGCCTTCCTCTTCAGCTTGATCGCCTTCATTGCAGCCTTCCTCATCATCGTCATCTTGATCGTCTTCATCGCAGCCTTCCTCATCCTCCTCATCGTCATCCCCATTGCCGTCTATGTTGTCAGCAGCCAGAGATCCAGTCCCTGCGTAGCTGCCATCGTCCTCATCCTCCTCATCGGTGAAGGCTCCGAACCTGACGTCCTCGAACCCATCCGAGGAGTCGAGGCTGTTGTCGGAATCTGAAGCATAAGCTCGGACGGGCAGACCACGGGTAGCAGCGCGGTACACGTCGTCGTAGGAGTCCACCTCGCTCTCCGTGTCAGAATCATCAGTCAGGCCGGCATGGGTGCCCATGACCTTGCCGCCGGTGATGGCCGCGTCGCCACCCATTGCTGGCACTGGCACTCCAAAGAACTCTGCAGGCGCCACACGGACGACGACCAGAGGCGCCGGCTGGACGACCACGGCAGCAGGTGCCTGGCGGACGACGGCGGGAGCGCGCTGGACGGGAGGCGCAGCGTGGACGACCACGGGAGCACGAGTCGCAGGGTTGACGACGGCGGGGACGTGTTGGACGGGAGCGCGCTGCTGGGCCCGGGCGGGGGCGGGAGGTGGTGGAGGCGCGGCGCCGCCGGGGCAGAGGAGGACGAAGCCGAGGCGGAAGGCTAGGTAGGCATCGACGGAGGCGTACTGGACCTGGTCGAGCGAGAGGCGCGGCGCGTGCCAGGCGCTCATGGCGACGTCCCTGTGCTTGCAGATCCCGGGGTACCCGAGGAACCGGTCCGCCATCTGCTCGACGGAGGCGTTCCCCATGCCGGCGACGGCGCGGAGCTCCCGCCCGCGCGCCACGTCGAGGCCGTAGTGCTCCCACAGCATGCGGCCGTCGTGCGCGGAGCCCGAGCCGACGAAGATGACCCTGGGGTCGGCGAGGAACCGGCGCAGCGCCTCCGGGACGGCGTCGGCGCGGGCGAGGTGGAACACGAGGCAGCGGTGGCCGACGCAGAGCTGGAGCGTGGCGGGGACGGGGGTGTCGCTGCGGAGCGGGGCGCGGGTCGGGGTCCACTGCACGCCGAGGCCGACGATGAGGCGGCCCCGGTAGATGCGGCTCCCGTGAAGCCAGCGCGTGGTGGCGACCCAGCGCCGCACGTCGGCGGGCCGCGCCGTCGCCAGCGCGGCGAGCCGCTCGTCGTAGACGCGGACCGTGTAGGCGTCGTGGTAGGGCGTCCTGCGGCGGAGACGCGTGGAGACGGGGATCGCGTCGTCCATGGCGGCGGCGGGGGAGGGGTTTCTTTCTTGGGGTTGGGGTTTTGGACGGGGAAGGGGAATAACGAGAGAGGATTAGAGGAAATATAGCGATTTATGATTATTTATTTATTTATTAAATCAAGTCAAGCTAAGTCGGTTGGGGATGACTATATTTATGATTACTTTTACTACATATATGTCCATTTTATCGCAATTTTTTCGGATTTCCTATCCAGACTTTTGGTTACAAATCATGTATGTGGTATAAATTACTGTTAACGTACTATTTTGACTTAGTAAAAATCATAAATCTGCCCCGTAAAAATCATAATTCTGGCTCATAAATCATAAATCAGGACGATTCTAGATTGATAATGATTGTTGGAGACGACGCATGGTTCTTGCAAATCCCAAAGACCATAGTGGACAAGAACCATCCTCCAAGAACAACCATCCTCGATGCAAGACTTGCACAGGGAAGATATGATCAACCATCGGAGACAATAGTCGTCAGTTTTAAGTACTTGGTGTAATGGTTATGCATATTCTTCACCCATATAGGGAATAAATTATCATTCTTCTTGCAGATCAGGAGTACAAAGAAACATGCAATTAGAGAGTATCTTGTTTTCAATGGAAATTAAAAAAGTCATTGCCAAAATTTCAGAGTAAAAAATTCAAGAATTCAAATAGAACTGTTTTTAGTGCCAAAAAATGCTGAGATATGATATTGTAGTAGTTTAAATTTCACCTTGGAGTGAGGATGGTCAAATGTCTTCATATTTGAGAATTGTGCACTAGAGGAATGTGTCTGGGGAGTTAACTAAAAAATCAAAGGTAAATCATCTTAGACTAGCAAACATGTCCGTGCGTTGCAACCAGTGAAAAATCTGACCATACTCAAGTCTAATAAACATGGCATAAATTTTAGCTTTTTATGAGATTATATGCATCATTGTTAGGTAATATACTTGTTTGCAAATGTTTAAAATACACCCCTCTACCTTCTAAGTTTTTTGAAAACCGTCGCTTTTGGCCTCAGCGCTGAGGTAAAACGCATGCGCGTAGGCCATGTTTAGATGGGTGCCGCCGGATTTTCCGGCGGTACTGTAGGCACAGTATCGTTTTGTTTTTATTTGGTAATCGTTGTCTAATTAGGCTCAAAACGTTCGTCTTGCAAAGTACAACCAAATTGTGTAATTAGTTTTTGATTTTATCAACATTTAGTATTCCATGTATATACCATAAGTTTGATGTGACGGAGAATCTTCTTTTTGCATAATGCTAAATTTAGGAATTGGGGGAACTAAACATGCCCTAGGCTGTAGGCGATAGACGGCCGGGTAGTAGATTCATGTTTACCTACATTATTACCATGTGGCCGCAGCACGTGTCCTCTCCACATTAGACACGGACACGGCTGGGCTCAGGGCCTCATATAGTACTCCGGTCTCCGTATATGGCGTGCAAACTTATTTTAAATTATTATTTCTTCACAATATAAAAGTTGGATTAGGATTCCTAGCTATTTGATTAGGCCAGATTCCTATTCAAATTACTCAGGATCGCAGCCCCCCAGGATATATTTGAATTATGATTCCTGGCTATCTAGCTTACCTCAAGAAGCCCGACATGTGCCGTATATAACAAGAGGGTTGTAGCCTATAGACAGTCGAATAGAGACAATTTTCATATTTACCAAGTTAGTTAGGGAGAGCCAGACCAAAAAATAGGGGAGAGAAATTTACCTCTTTAATATTAGGTATAGATATAAGTTTACAAGATGTGTGGTTCAAAGGAAAGGTATTTAATATGTATGTAATATGTTTAACCAGCTAACTGTTCTTGTTTCTACCCTATCATATCAGTGTACTATTATCTGAACCTGTAGATGCTATAATATTAGTCTCTAGCTTCAGAAATTATGTTTCATACATGAATATGTTGCATCATGAAACCAATAGATATTTTTAACAGGTTTAATTGAGAAGTTTTATGTTTTATCGTCATACAATATTACTACATTAACCACTGGATGTTCTCCTAGTAGTAGCATACCCAAATCATCGTGCCAAGGGATTTGACAAATCAAATTTGTATGTTTTTTTTAAAGATGTATGTGTTTAATCATTTTTTTCGTTACTTCCATGTTACTATCATGTCTTATGTATTTATCTAGTGTTATGAATGCTATAAAATCAAAATTGGGTAACTTATTATTCTTTTGTATTTCTGGTTTCTATTATAACAATTCTAGATCGATGATGATTGTTGGAGACGAGGCATATGTTTTTGCAAATCCCAAGACTAGAGTGTGGAGCTCTAAGGTGTTCACGAGTCGCTAGTTGTTGTAGTTCGGCCAAGTCGTTCGGACTCCTGCTGATGCACTATACAAAATCGTCATCAATTTTTAGCACCCAATGGGATTCATATTTTAGTGAGCAATTGTCGGATTATATACCATTTGGAAAATTACTCTATTATACCGAACTGTTGGTGCTGCTGGCATATTTTAGTGAGCTTCAACAGGCTAGTTATTGTCCTAATCAAGTGTGTTCTATTTGCCTATTTTCCTCGCTCTCTATCAATGGCATGCCGCATGCTAGCTGCAATGCGTAGCTTGCTAGTGGACACTTACAGCTCTTTACGAAACTCACAATTACTGGTATAATATTCAAAACAAGTAGGCAGTACTCTAAATCAATAAGATACGTACTACTCCAAATAAGAAAAAATATTACTATATAATTGTCTAGATTGAGAAAAATCTTTTTTTTTAAATATACCACTAGAATCCGGTTGAAAAACTCAAAACAACTTTATTTTAACGGTATGGCGGATCTTACACACGTGAGTGCATAGGAGAATCTACAGGGCATTAAATTTCATTATATTAAAACGATATCTAAAATTTTTCCTTAGCAACTTCTAGCTTTAGGCTCAACTAATAACGAGGATAAAAAATAATATTTTTGTCCATAGTGGTTTTAAAATATGGATATACATGCTGAAAGTGTGGTAGCTGATGAGGCACGACAAGACAATGCTTCATGTTGGACAACGGGCGAAGTTGAGCCAACAAAAAGAAAAGTTTATGGACTAAAATGCACTTTGATAATTTGTTGATGAAATTGTCTGTAAAATACGAAGTTTAAGGACTAAATCGGTCATTTTAATAGTTCGGATGAAAAACTAAGCTAAAAGAAAAACTTGAGGACTGAAATGGTCATTTCGAAAATTTAGAGATCAAACTGAGCCTTTTTTTGCAATAGTTAAAGGACCAAATAAATAAGTATTCGGCATTTAAAAAGTAACAAGCTCCACTAAAATAGACACATTTAACATCTAAATGTGCAAAGTAGTAGTAGTATTAGCATGTATAACATTTTTTGTGTGGAATGAACTAAAAATTTGTACAGGTCTAGTCTTGTCCACGCTCTGGGGCCCTCACTAGGCCCACAACGCAGCATTAATATTCAGCATCTGATTAGGCATGAACGGTTGTGAAATTTTTGTATTTTGGTTCTTTTTTAAAACATTTTTTATAAATAGACCCCTAGCAAAACATTTTATGAAAATAGACCACCATCTCGGCGCATAAGGGTACGACACTATGGTCAGGCTCTTGGCATGGTGTCAGACGACGCCGAGGTCTTGCCATGTCAGCGACGACTTCGGACGCATCTGCCACGGAGGCCGTGGGCCCCGTATAGCTCGACGTGGGCTCAGTTAACGCCAAGCCACAGACCTCGGCATGGCCCGACTCGACGCCTAGGTCTAGCCACATAAGGCCGCGTCGCGGCCCCCTTCTTCCTCCCTCCTCCATTCTCTCCTTTCCTTGGTGCGTTCTTTGTCTCCCCCTCTCTTCCCACGAACCCTAAACCCTAACTGCAGTTCTAGGGAGGCCAGATCGAGGTTTTGGATGCTTCCCCAAGGTGCTCTTCCTTCCCCTCTTTCATTTTATCCAGTTAGATTCGGTTGCATTTGTTGTTTATCTTTTGGATAGTATGCTTTGATTGGTTGGTTGATGTCATTTGCAAAAAGTATGTGTGAAATGATTCTAGGCCACAAATGTATGTTTATTGTGGTATACTAACTTTGTTTACTTTGCTGAGTTAGTTGTTCATCGGTGGATTAGGGTTAGTTGTTTATTGATTGCATTAGGGTTAGTTTTAATGTTTATGGTTTACTTTTATTTATTCAATATTGGTTTTGTTAGATGCAAGACATGTGGCCGGAGCAGATGTGGCAAAAATGGGGTCATCGTAGAGAATTATACCCCGGTGTGTCTAGCAAAGATATCCCCATCCCTCCTGACCTCACTGTCCCTACCTGTGAACTATGGTTTCCCCACCCACGTGTTTCAATCAAGACATCGAGACACAGCTGCGCGTTGCTACTACACATGCAGTCATTTTAATGTAAGTAATTGTCTCCATATCATTGTTTCTTCATTTGTGCTAGTAGGTTACTAATATTTTGGTGGAATCTTGTTATGTAGGCACATGAGATGTGCTTTTTCTTTCAATGGATCGATGATCCAGACAAGTTTGACCCAAGGTACCTCCTTTTCGACGATTGGTGGAGAGGGAGACATCCACATGAACACTTCGAGCATTGGGTTCCACCTCCTCCTAACCCCCACCAATGACAGCTGAGGAGAAGCACGTAGCCACAGCAAGATGACTCGAGGAACCTCCTGTCGATGTTTGACCACCGATAGCCTGCCATGGGGGTACCCGGGGCAGTATGTTTGGGCTTCAGCGTATGCAGAACTCGACGGTTAACGCAAGAGATAGTCGATTTATCCTGGTTCGGACCCTCGATCTTTGATCGAGTAATAGCCCTACGTCCAGTCGGCGTTAGCCTTTGCGTTGGATTGATCGTAAAGTGTTGTGTCGTACAATTGTTCTCTTGAACTCCCGATCCAAGGAACCCTGCCCTCCTTTATATAGTCAGGAGGCCAAAGTTCTAGTCGATTTACAATGAGAGTTCCTAGTAGGATTACAGAGTAATACTACTACTAAGATTATAGGAGAAGAATCCTAATTGGACTAGGTCTTCTCCCTTCCTTGCGGGGTATCCCGTGGGTCCCACACCGACAAGCCCCCGAGCACTTCATGGTTGAGTTCTGGAAGCCTCGTCTTGTTCCTTCAAGTCTCGTCGAATAGGAACAAGCGTCGTCCGAGTGCTTTCTTGAGCGAAACCGTGTAGCGCTTCATGAGATTTTTGCGTGGTGTGTACTTTTTTGAAGAAAAAAGTACTCCCATTTGGATGTAGCCCCCGAGCCTCTTGCTGTTTGGCATAAGGAGCTTTGAGGGTCTTTTCTTGAAATCTTCCTGATTCAATGTTGAAAGGTTCCCCGGCTTCCTTGTTGAAAAGAGCCCTGATTTAGCTGTGTTCGGGTTCTTTTTGTCAGAAAGAGTTCGGATATAGCTATGTCTGGGTTCTTTTTATCTTGTGGCCTTGAAGTCGTCTGTCTTGAAGAAGTGTTCAGAGTGATGTGCGCTTTTTTAAAAAAAGTGCACTCACTGAGTGTAGCCCCCGAGCCTCTTCCTATTTGGAACAAAAAGTTGGAGGGTCTTGAATCTGAGTTGTTCGATAGAACTGTATACCTCTCCTTTTGCGGCCCCCGAGCATATATCCGGGTTGTTTTGTTCAGGAAGAACTCGGATGCAGAGTCTTGGCGTATTCTCTGGTAGTCTGCTGTTGTCAGATGTAGTTGTATGGTGGTGGTTGAGTGTAAATGCCTTTTGTTCACGGGTTGTACTATGTTGGTATATTCTTCCGAATATGCTCATCTTCGAGTACTGTTCCCTCTCGCCTGAGTCTTCCATTATTGAGTCCTGTCTTTTCACTATGTCCTTTATTAGGCTTATTTCATTAGTACTCCTAGTCCATGTGCACCGCTCCTTTGATCTATAAATACCCTCCTGGAGTGCTTGTTTTCATCCATTGAATATTCTGTTGAAACCTTCGTGGTCATGAACATGGTAGTTTGTGAAGTAGAGCAGCCCTTGGGCGTGTTTTGTAGTTCCTGTGTGTCTTGTCGTAGCTGGAGGAAGTCTTGTGATAGGGATTAGAGGTAGGCTAATCCCGCAGCAGCATTGTACCAGGATGTACGTGGCGGTAGTTGGAGGAAGTCTTGTGATGTGGGCTTCGTTCCTTCATCTGGCAGTTCTGGGTTGATCCTCGTCGCCTGTCCTGAGACTGTCCGGTGCAGATCAACACCATATCCAACATCACATCGGTCTTGGGTAGACAGATGCATGCCAGCCTTCTCTGCTCCATGTTGTCCTACCGTGCTGCTGATTTCTGCCTTGGATGCACTGTGTCCGTCCTTTGAAGAAAACAGTGTAGCTGATGGTGGTTTGTCCTTCCGAGTAGCAATTTGGGACACGTAGTCATTCCAGAGCCTAGCCGTGTCCATGTTCCTCCTTGCTACTTTGCTTTTCGTGGTACCGAGTTCGTTGGGTCTTGTAAGATTTGTAATCTTCTATTTTTGAAGTCGCTTGTAATGGAACGAATCTTGTCTTCTGAGTTGTCCTTTACTTTTCTGCTGTGATCCCTATCGTTCATGAGATTACCGAGTTCTTTCCGTAATAACCGAGTTCTTATGTTCCTTGTGAGGTAGCCCTTCTTTTCTTCATGGTTGACGGGTTGTTTTTTGCAGTAATCTGATAACTCTACCGTAGTGTTGGATGGATAAGTCTGAAATCTGCCCGTTGAATTGTACCGTTGTGTGGATTTGTGCCCTCCGTCATTTTAGCTGTGTCAGTAAATGGACCGTTGCGTTCTCATACAATGTTTTAATGGGCCTGGTGGGCCATTTTTATCGCTGTAAAATCTATTTAAAGACCCTTCATCTGCTCTTTCTTTACTGCCCTTCTCTTGCCTTGAAACCCTAGCTCTCAGACATCCGTCGTTGCCATTGCCGCCGCTGTCTTAGCGCTGCCGTCCAAGCTTTCTCTTCCCCTAGTTGCTTTTTTGCCTCCGTTAGTACATGGGTAAGAAGAAGGCCGTGAGCAAGTCCTAGTCAACCTTCGTGGATGAGGAATCATCACTCTCCGTGATTGAGAATCAGGAGTTCATGGCCATGAGGGCTGCCTAGAAGTCTTGGCCGGCTCCGACAACAAAAGAAGAGTAGCTTCGCGAGCTTGTCAGCGACGGCTTGATCCAGAGCAAGGACTTTGCTAAATGGAGAGCTCTAGGCGAGCATCGAGTCCCTGCTCTTGGTCCTAGTGAGATCCTCCTCTGTCTCCTTTGTCCGTGCTGGACTCTGCCTTCCCGCTTCTGCCTTCCTCCATCGGTTCCTTAATTATTTTGGGGTTACTTTGAACCATCTTACCCCCAATGTTGTCCTCCATCTTTCTATCTTTGTTCATTTTTGCAAAACCTTTCTTGGAATTTCTCCTTCTCTTTCCCTCTTCCGTTTCTTCTTTCGTCTGAAACCACAACCCTGTCGTGATGACACTTCTGTTCTTGGTAGGTGTGGGATTCAGTTCCCTCAGGGTCTCAAAATTAAATTCTTTGATTATGACTTAGTTGACTCTGTGAAGGATTGGCGTTCCAAGTGGTTTTATTCTGCCAACATGATTCCTCCTCTTTCCGTTCATTCTTCTTCTGGTCCCACGGTTAATGATCGATGGGAAAAGAAACTCTTGACTGATTATGAGAACCAGGCGATCAAGCCGCTTGTTGAGAGGATAAATACTCTGAAACAGCAAGGTTTGACTGGCCTTGGTATTATTTCTAGTTTTCTTTGCCGTCGAGTCCAACCTCTTAAGGAGCGAGAAAACTTTGGTTTTGAGTACTCTAGGGCAGAGGATCCTTCTCGTATGGTCCCTGCCCTTGAGTTGACCGACAAGGAGGTGCTTGAGAGTCTTTAGAAGATGCTGAAAGGGGTGAACATCATTCCTTACGCTGTCGTTGAGTATTGCGCTAAGAACCCTCCTCCTGTTGTGAGTTGTTTTTCTTTATTCGAGTACTTTTTGAATTTCCTTTGTGGTCTCCACCTTTGTTTAATCTTTCTTATCTGGTTGTTTTACTCTTCTTTGTAGGAATTGGGGCGCAACTTTGTTGACCTGATCCCTCTTGATGTCCTCCCTGCCGTGGTGAATACTGGGGAGAACCTTGCTGGGGCTTCTGTAACCAATAAGTTCCCAATCACCACAGTGTTTCCTGGGGTTTCTTTCGGATTTGTTGATGTATATGAAGAATATGTTCCTCGTCCAGTCCCTCGAGGTCCTCGTAGTGTCTCGAAGAGGGGCGAACGGATGGTTCTTCATCTGGTATGCCTGCTTCCAAGAAGTCTCGCAAGCCAAGTACTCGTCTAGGTACTCCAGTTGTAGCTAACATGCTCTTAGGTGAGCATATTAATACTCTCTGTCCCTTTGTTTTCTTGTTTTTATCTTGAACCAAGTACTTTTGTTCTTTTTTCAGCGGGTGCCCTGGTGGCCTTGGTCGAGACCGAGGAGGAAGAGGATGATGAAGTACCCCTTATCATGCGGCGGTGAGTTGTTTTCATTTTCTCCCGCCGTTGAAATCCTCCTCTTTGTCTTGACTTTTAGTCTTGATCTTTTTGTAGTAATCGGACGTCGGGTATGGGTTCTTCTGAGGCTCCTGCGCCGGTTTCTTCTGTAGCTCCGGTGTTGAGTTCTTCGGTAGCTCCGGTACCGAGTTCTTCCATAGCTCCGGTGCCGAGTTCTTCCAAGGCTCCGGTACCGGCTTCTTCTAGGGCTCCGGTACTGGCTATACCGCTCCTGCCGCCAAGTGGCGGGGACGTTTTTGCCACCGTAGTCCCCCCTGTGAGGTCCTCTTTTTATTTTGCGAAGAAGAAGGTGGCTAGGTGAGTGGATTCTAGCTTTGTCTCTTTGCTTCTGTTCTCCTTTTCTCTAGTTCTCATTGGCGATTTCTTTTATCAACTTTCAGGCCTTCGTCTTCTCTCGTTTCTCTATCGACTTCTTCTCAGCCCTCCGTTGTGCCACCGAGTACTGAGCCTCAAGACTCGCAGCGTACTATTGGTGAAGTGGCTGTGGGGGCGACGAAGCTTTCTGGCGATGGTGCTGCTGTAGACTTGGTTGCCCCGGAGGTGATCATGGCCATTGCGGTGGGTCCTTCTGAGGGATTGGCCTTGGCTTCTCGGGAGGTCGCTCTGGTCGTGCCTTCTTCGCCTTGGCCAACCTCTCCTTCTCCTTCTCCTTCTCTTGCCTACGGTGGTCCATCTTTTGCTGACGATGTGGTGTAGCAGTTTGATGCCACTCATCGACTATCAGAGTTAACTGCTGCCTGGGGAAGCTTATCGACCCTTGCGACTTCTTTTGGAGAAAAGCTCCAGGTAAGTTTTTCTGCCATTCCTTCTTTGGATGTTCGCTTTTCTTCTGTCCTTATGTTTTGTTTTTCTTTGTCTCTTTCTGCTCAGTCCTTCTCTCATGATCATACCGTCTTCTTTTTCTTGTCTAAAAACGAGAAAAAGTTGTCTTCCGAAGTGAGCGCCCTAAAAGCTAATCTTGACCTCCTTCGGGCCGAGATGGAGGCTGAGCGTCAAACGCATCAGGAGGAGGAAAAATCTCTTCGTGCCTGGGTTGTTGAGACCGAAAAGCAGAGGGATGCCGCTTTTCAGGAGGCTCAAAAGAATTCGGAGGCCGTGAAGAAGGAGTGTAACGGTATTGCAGGTTCTTTTTGTTTCCTTCTGCATTCAAATTCTCCTTTCTGCTGACTTGTTTGTTGCCTTGTCCAGCTCTCCGGGTTGAAAAGCAGAAACTCTCGAAGGGCGTTGATGAAATGAAGACTCTTGTTCGTACGAGTCACAACAAGGCTGAGGAGGTAATTACTCATGCTGAGGAGGAACTTGTGCTTGCTAAGTTGATTAGGCATGGAGCTGATAGAGATCTTGTGTAGGCCCAAAAAACTATTGAAGACTTGTCTGGCAAGTTGGCGACAGCTATTGAAAACTAGAAAGCTTTGTGAAAATCCTTTCGTTCAGTAGCCGACGTTCTCCGAACTCCAATGGATGATGGGCAATCTTGGGCTCAGTTGATTCCTCGAATTCTGACTCATTTCCAAGAGTTTGTGAAGAGGTGCGCTCAACTGTGTACCAAGAATGTCCTGGCCTAGGTCTAGGTTCTTGCTCCAGTGGCTCCTTTGTCCAAGATAGTAGAGGAAGCTGATAGTCAAGAATACATTGATGCCGTTGAGAGGATGGAGCCTGAAGTTGAAGACTTAGCTAGTAGAATAGTAGATAATCTTAACATTGTTCTCCCTTCTCCTGATGATGAGGCTTGATGTATTTGACCTTTATGCCCGTGCCTTGTAATATGACATTATGCTTCTTTTGAATGAAGATTTTTGTTGATGTCTTCTCTGCCTGATGCCTTGTTTATTCCTTGGATGATTTGTCCAATTGGTCAGAGTTACTTGACTTGTCGAGTACTTTGTCTTGCTTTCGTCTTTGCCTTGTAAACAACTCTGCGCGCTATTTTGATAAACTTTCTTGATTTGTCGAGTACTTTCTGTCCCATGTAAACAACTTGTTATATACATAGATCTTTGTGCTGACAACCTTTCTTGATTTATCGAGTGCTTGTCTGGTCCTTCCATGCTATGTAAACGACTCGTTATATGTAGGTCTTTTTGTTCTTGGGTATCTCCAGTGTAGATCCCGAGCCTCTTGCTATTTGGGACAAGTAGCTAGAGGGAGGGTCTTGTCTTGAAATTGCTCTGGTCTATGCCTAGGCTTAGTTTCAGTCGTTTTGCTTTTTGTTTCGGGTGTTAGCTCGTTGGCTATCCTCATCGGTGAGCTCAAGCGTTTTTTCAGCTATTTTACTCTCGGCCGGGATGCTCAGGCGTCTTTTCAGCCATTTTGCATTTTATTTCGGGTTTTAGCTTATTAGCTACCCTCATCGGTGGGCTCAAGCATCTTTTTAGCTATTTTGCTCTTGACCGGGATGCTCAGGCGTATTTTTAGCCATTTTGCATTTTATTTCGGGTGTTAGCTTGTTAGCTACCCTCATTGGCGGGCTCAAGCGTCTTTTTAGCTATTTTGCTCTCGGCCGGGATGCTCAGGCATATTTTCAACCATTTTGCATTTTATTTCGGGTGTTAGCTTGTTAGCTACCCTCATCGGCTGGCTCAAGCGTCTTTTCAGCTATTTTGCTCTCGGCCGGGATGCTCAGGCATATTTTCAGCCATTTTGCATTTTATTTCGGGTGTTAGCTTGTTAGCTACCCTCATCGGCTGGCTCAAGCGTCTTTTCAACTATTTTGCTCTCGGTCGGGATGCTCAGGCGTATTTTCAGCCATTTTGCATTTTATTTCGGGTGTTAGCTTGTTAGCTACCCTCATCGGCGGGCTCAAGCATCTTTTTAGCTATTTTGCTCTTGGCCAGGATGCTCAGGCGTCTTTTCAGCCATTTTGCATTTAAGAAACAACTCGGATAGAGCCATGAGACATATGTTTGTCGAGAGATAATCATCTTTATTGATCATGAATATTGGTGTATTACAATGAAACATAGCGCTATCTTTGTTGATCATGAACGTTGATCTCTTGTGTCTTGTATACATATTTTCCCTTGATTTGTTTTTATGCATAGAATCTTCGTAGCTGACTGATGTGCCATGTATTGTTGACTTCTTTTCCGTCTTCAGTTATGAGCTTGTATGTGCCTGGTCCGATGACTTTTGTGACTATAAAAGGACCTTCCCATGGACTGAGTAGTTTGTGGCGTCCGTTGGTTTTTTATACTCTTCTTAGTACTAGGTCTCCGACTTGTAATGATCGAGACTGGGTATTCTTGTTGTAGTGGCGCCTTAGTCCTTAGAGGTATCTTGCTGATTGTAGGGTAGCGTTTACTCTGACTTCTTCTGTACTGTTGAGTTCTAATCTTCGTGTGTGTTCTGCTTCTCCTTCGTCGTATTGCTCTATCCTTGGTGACGTCCAGATCAAGTCTGCGGGTAGTACGGCTTCTGATCCATACACCAGGAAGAAAGGTGAGTATCCGGTGGCTCTGCTTATTTGAGTCCGTAGCCCCCATACAACCTTGGGTAATTCTTCAATCCATTTTGACCCATAGTCTACTAGTTCTTCATACAATATTGGTTTTAATCCATCTAGTATGAGTCCATTAGCCCTTTCTACCTGTCTATTGGCTTCTGGATGTGCGACTGATGCGTAATCTATGCTGAAGCCACAATCCTGTGCCCAACTTTTGAATTCTGTAGCCATGAAGGGAGAACCCAAGTCTGTGATGATTCGATTGGGCATGCCGAAGCGATGCATAATGTCTTGGATGAACTCGACTATTTTGGCTGCGCTGTATTTTGCTAGTGGTTTGTATTCGATCCACTTGGTGAACTTGTCAATTGCTACAAAGATGTACTCGAAATTGCCCTTTGTTTTCTTGAGAGGTCCTACTTGATCCAGCCCCCAGCAGGAGAAAGGCCAAGCGGGTGGGATGCAGATGAGGTTGTGGGCTGGCACATGAGCCTGTCTTGTGAACATCTGACAACTTTTGCATCTTCTGATAAGTTCTTCTGCATCTTTTAAAGCGGTTGGCCAGTAGAAACTAGTGCGAAATGCTTTGACGACTAGTGTTCTTGAAGCGACGTGATTTCCACAGCAACCTGAGTGTATTTCGTCTAGGATTTGTTTGCCTTCTTCAAATGAGACGCATTTTAGGAGTACTCCTGATGATGCGGCTCTTATGTATAGCTTGTCTCCTACTAGAACGTAATTCTTGCTTCTACGAACAACTCATGTGGCTTCCTATTTTTCCGCTGGCAATTTATTCTCTTTGATGTAATCAATAAAAACCTGGGTCCATGAAGTGGTGATTACCAAGATCTGGGTGCCTTTTGCTGAGATTTGAGGGGTTATTTGTCCGGGTTGTTTGATAGAGGGGGCTGATAACTCCTCTATGAAAACACCAGGTGGGACCTCTGCCCTGTCTGATCCAAGCTTGGCAAGGACATCTGCCGCAATGTTGGAATCCCGCAGGACATGCAGAATTTCTAATCCTTGGAAATGTTTTTCGAGTTTTCAGATTTCAGCGTAGTAAGCACTCATGTTTTCTTTGGTGCAATCCCAATCTTTGTTGACTTGGTTGATGACTACTGCCGAGTCGCCGTATACGAGTAATCGCTTGATTTCAAGGGTAATAGCCACTCTTAGCCTGTGTATGAGAGCTTTGTATTCTGCTTCATTGTTGGTAGCTTGCCATAATATCTGAAGGACATACTTTAGTTGTTTTCCGTCTAGAGAAATTAGGAGGATGCCTGCACCGGCTCCGCCTAGCTTGAGTGATCCATCAAAGTACATTTTCCAATGATCAAGGATGGCGCTTGACACGGGTTGTTGAATTTCTGTCCATTCGGCAACAAAATCAGCAAGGGCTTGAGATTTAATTGCTTTCCGTGGGTGAAATTGATGTTGAGAGCACCGAGTTCAACCGCCCACTTGGATATGCGTCCTGTTGCGTCTTTGTTGTGTAAGATGTCTCCTAGTGGGAAATCTGTCACCACGGTAATCTTGTGGCTTTCAAAATAGTGACGAAGCTTGCGTGAAGTGATCAGTAGGGCGTAGAGTAGTTTTTGCACATGCGGGTACCAGATTTTTGATTCTGACAGTACTTCGCTAATGTAGTATACTGAGCGTTGTACTTTATACACGTGCCCTTCTTCTTCCCTTTCCACTATTATCGCCGTGCTGACTACAGTAGAAGTTGCTGCAATGTATAGCATCATGTCTTCGTCTTTCTTTGGAGGTGTGAGGACTGGTGAGGAGGTGAGGTATGCCTTAAGTTTCTTGAAAGCTTCATTGGCTTCTTCCGTCCATTCGAACTTGTCTGTCTTCTTTAGTAGTTTAAAGAAAGGCAACCCTTTTTTGCCGAGTCTTGATATGAAATGGTTGAGTGCCGCCATGCAGCCTGTTAGTTTTTGTACATCTTTGATACTTCGAGGAGGGCCCATCTCTGTTATGGCTCGAATTTGCTTGGCGCTTGCTTCTATTCCGCGATGACTGACCAAGAATCCGAGTAGTTGTCCTGAAGGAACTCCGAATACACACTTGTTTGGGTTCAATTTCCACCTCCACCTTTTTAGATTCTCAAAGGTTTGTTTTAAGTCTTTAATCAGTGTATCCGGGTTCTTTGTTTTTACAACCATGTCATCCACATATGCTTCTATGTTTTCGCCGATCTGATCACCAAGGCATGTTTGGATGGCTCTTTGGTAAGTGGCTCCAGCATTCTTAAGTCCAAACGATATGGTCCTATAGCAGTAGGCGCCGAACGGAGTGATGAAAGATGTCCTGCTTTGGTCCTGTTCTTTTAATGTGATCTGGTGATATCCGGAATAGCAATCAAGAAAGGATAATAGGGCAGATCCTGTTGTTGAATCAACTATCTGATCAATGCGTGATAGCCCAAACGGATCCTTTGGACAGTGTTTGTTGAGATCTATGTAGTCAACACACAAGCGCCACTCGTCCGTGTTCTTTTTCTATACCAGAACTGGATTTGCTAGCCAATTTGGATGGAGGATTTCCCTGCTGAATCTAGCTGTCATTAGTTTTGTAATTTCCTTTTTTATTGCTGCCTTCTTGTCGGGAGAGAATCGTCGTAGTTGTTGCTTCACAGGCTTGGAGCCTTCATTGACATCAATTCCGTGCTCAGCCAACTCTCTTGGGACCCCTGGCATGTTGGCCGGCTTCCAAGCGAAGATATCCTTATTGTCCCGAAGAAAGTTGGTGAGCATGAGTTCCTATTTTGCTGATAGGTGGGCAGTGATGGTTGCCGTTTTTTAGGGATCACCGGTGCCTAGGTCGTTCTGCTTGATGTCAGCTTCTTTTGTCTTTTAGCCGGTATCTCTAGTTCTTCTTGGCTTATTTCTACGGCAATGGTGGCTATTTCTTTTCTTCCATTGTTTGCCTGTGCTTTTGCTGTAATTTGGATTGCTTGAACATCACAGTCAAATGCACGCTTTAAATCACTTCAAAGAGAAAGAACGCCGTTAGGCCCTGGCATCTTAAGCAACAGGTACGGATAATGCGGTATTCCCATGAATTTTGCTAGTGCTGGGCGCCCGAGGATTGCGTGATATGATGAATCGAAGTCTGCGACTTCAAACTTGATGAATTCTGTGCGGTAGTTTGAAGGAGTCCCAAAAGTAATCGATATAGTGATTTGTCTAAGTGGCATTGCTGCCTTGCCGGGTACTATGCCATAAAAAGGCATGCTTGTTGGTGTGATCATCCCGGCGAGTTGTAGTCCCATCTTCCTTAGAGTTTCTAAAAAAATGATGTTGAGTCCTGCTCCTCCGTCGATTAGTACTTTCGTAATAGTCATACTGGCAATGGTTGGATCTAGAACCAATGGGTAATGGCCTACGTTTCCTACGCTGGTCCATTGGTCTTCTCTTGAAAATTGAATTGGGTACTCTGACCAGTTGAGATATCTTGGTGTAGCAGGTTCTGCTGCCATGATGGTTCGAAATGCTACTTTTTCTTGATGTTTGCTTCTAGAGTCTGGAACCCCGGCAAAGATTACTGCCAATGTCCCTCTGGATTTTTGGAATCCCTTGTCTTCATGGTTGTCTCCTTCTTTTTCTGATTGTCTTCTTTATTATTTCCCTTGTTATCTTTTCTAGTGTATCTTTCGTTGAAGGTGTAGCAATTCCTGATGGTGTGCTTTCCGTTGGGGTGCAAGGGGCAACGTATGTTCTCAATGTCGTCATATCTTCTGGGCTTGGTAAATTTCTTTGATTTGTCAGCCATTGCTATTATGTTGTCTGGACCTCGCTTTCTCTCCTGATGTCTGTTGTTTCGAGGATTTTGCTTGTCCGGGTTGTCTCTGTTGTTTCTATCTGGGAATCTTTCTCTTGTTTTTTCCTCTGCAGTAATCATTTTTTCTACTGTTCTTCTGAATTCTTCATTGTTTCTTGGGTTTTCTTTGCAGAAGTCTTGAAATTGCCACCTAGCCACGATTCTGTGAGAGAAAGCTTCGATTACTTCTCGTTGTGTGATGTCATGTACTTGAGCTCGTAGTTCGCCAAATCATCGATAGTAATTTCTGAGACTTTCACCTCCTTTCTGCTTGAGTCCTTTTAATTCTGCGTGGGTGATTGGATGTGTAATAATTCCTACGAAATTTTCACAAAAAGCTCTTTGCAAGTCTTCCCAATTTCTGATTGATCCTAGATTCAATTTGTCAAACCATTGAAGTGGCATGGTTTCTAGGGCCATGGGAAAGAACAAGGTTTTGATGTCATCATCTCCTCCAGCCAATTCAATCGATTATGAGTAAATCCTGAGTCATTGCTTTGGTTCGGTCTTGCCATCATACTTGGAGTGGTTGGACAGCTTGAACTTGTGAGGTAGTTGTATTGAAGCAAGTCTGTTTGCAAAATAGGGGAATCTATCATGTGTTCTGGCTTCTGTATATTCTGATTTTGCGCTCCCTTCTTGCCAACTGTCATCTTGGTGAGAGCAGTTTTGCGTAGCTGTCCGAGTAGGTGCTCTACTTCTGGCCTTTCTCAGTTGTTCGACTCGGTTGTTTTGACTATGATTTCTTCGGCTCTCTCCATTGTGACTTCCGCTTGGTCCAAGCCTCTCGAAAGCGGACTTCCTTTGATTTTGATCTTCCTATTCATGAGATGTTGCTCTTCCGTCGTGTGTCCTAAAGACTATTGATCAGAGAAAGTCTTGGAGCTATTCTTGTTTTTCATTAGGATATGAGGTCGCCCTGAGTTCTTCTAGTGCTTCTCGGATCTTATCGTAGGGTGTATTCGCTACTCGTCCTTCTTTGACCTCTCGTTCTGATTTTCTTCTATTGTACTCGGCTAGGTCTGATTCATATTTGATCCAAGTGTCCTTTCGCTGTTTAGCACGGCGTTGACGTCCTTGTTTTAATTTGTTCTTTCTTTCTCTCGCTTGCCTCGGTCTCTCAGTCTCACCATCATGCCCCTGGATAAAAGGTGATATGTTGGACTCGGATTCATCTGAAGACCTTACGTCGGGTGCTTCTAGGGGGATCAATGGTGATCGAGGACGGCGAATCATGAATACTTCTCTAGCATGAGTTGTTCTACCATCGTCGTTGATTTCTGTACTGCCAGAGCTATTGACAACTTCAGTAGAGGTTTCAAAGTCATAGATCGAATCTCCTTCTTGGTAGGGTAGAATTGCTGTTGTCGTATCGTCGACTAGTTGGGTGTCGTCATCCTTAGGAATGGTACCTGGTCAGTGAATGATGCAGTCTTGAGATGTTATGGTTAAAACGAGACCTTCCTGGGCTCCCTTCAGCGGCATTCTAAGCATGGGATAAGTGGATCCTTTGGGCCATGTCTGATAAGTTGTTGCCATGTTGTGGAGTCCGAACAGAAGAGGACCCGACTTCTTTGAAGTACTATGGGTGTACTTCGAGTAGTATTCTTGACAAGTTAACGTCATGTTCCGGAGCTTTGTCAAAAAAGAACTCGGTTTTCTGAAAGAACTCGGATAAGACTTTGTTTCAGAAGCGGAACTTGAGTTTGAATCGGATGCATGAAGTCATGAAATCTGAGTCGGATTGGACATTACGAGCTGTGCGAATCTTCCGGTCAGCTGATCTATTATTGTCGTCGAAATGGAAAAGTCCTGATGATGATCTGAATCTTTGAGGAGACGGCCTTGGAGCTTGCCATTCCCTACCTGGCGTGCCAGCTGTCGATGTTTGACCACCGATAGCCTGCCACGGGGGTACCCGGGGCAGTATATTCGGGCTTCAGCGTATGCAGAACTCGACGGTTAACGCAAGAGACAGTCGATTTATCCTGGTTCAGACCCTCGATCTTTGATCGAGTAATAGCCCTACATCCAGTCGGCGTTAGCCTTTGCATTGGATTGATCGTAAAGTGTTGTGTCGTATAATTATTCTCTTGAACTCCCAATCCAAGAAACCCTGCCCTCCTTTATATAGTCAGGAGGCCAGAGTCTTAGTTGGTTTACAATAAGAGTTCCTAGTAGGATTACAGAGTAATACTGCTACTAAGATTACTGGAGAAGAATCCTAATTAGACTAGGTCTTCTCCCTTCCTTGTGGGGTATCCCGTGGGTCCCGCACCGACACCTCCTCTATGCCATTGTGAAGATCGAGCTGTGATATCCTCTTCAAATTCGTTGGAGTTTGTGTGTGGCAACAAGCACGAAGTAAGTGGAAAGTGCGTCTGTTGAAGTGTTTAGCTCTATGTGTGCATGTACTAATCTATCCTCTTTTAGCATCATGGATTTGAGAAGTGTCATTTTAGAGAGTGGCTCTATGGTCCTAAGCCTCATTGGTCGGAGCCAAAGGAAAAGGAAAATAAGAAAGATAGGATAATCATCGAAGCACCTCCTATGTTGTGCGAATGTGGTGTTAAAGCCAACTATGGCCTAGTCCCTTCGGAGCTTGGAATAGGCCATTGGTGCGGCCATATGGTTGACTATGATGAAGTTGGTTATTGTTGTGGAAAACATGAAATCGAATTTTTCTTCTATAATGACTTATGATCTAATTTTTTGTTTGAACAGAGCACTAGGAAATGTAAGTGGGAATCTTACGATGGTCAAGCTAAGTTCTTGGATACAATCAAGCAACACCGACATGTTCCACCTTAAATTACTGATCAATCTTTCCCCCTTATCAATTGAAGGGTCAAATTGACTGGCACACCTCAAGTCATGTAACACCCTATTTTTGCATCATGTTAAAAACCACTAAAATTTCGAACTTTTTAAACTCTACAACAAATTAAAACCTTGACTATCTATTTCTGCACAACCGATTTGAAAATATATTTTTCTAACAACCGTTGCATCGAAACTCCACCATATGCATTCCTATGCCACGTAGGAATTAGTTGTAGCGCTAGAGATATCTTCCTAGGGTTAGAAAATAGCTTTGCATTTAAATTCATCGTCTGCACTTTGCTTGTTTGAATGCTTGTGTGTATGCTTGATTACTTGATTGTTTGATTGCTTGCCCTAGAATCTATTTGGCATCAAATAATTCCCTCTAAGCATCCTCCACCGAATACCTTTCCTTGACCCTCCCCTCATTTTCCAAGCTCCCCACCTTTCAAATTCTCTAGAATTCAAACCCAAATATACCCAAATGTACTTAGTTCATTTTTTGGGAAAAAAAAAGGCACTACATAAATGAGAAATGGCTCACGGGCTCAAATCACCCCTTCTCCCTCTCTGGCCCGCACCGCAGCCCTCTCCCTCCCCCTCTTCTTCTCCGCATTGGGCCACCATGGCACTGCCAACCAGAGCCCATGAAAACTCCCTCCTCTCCTCCCTTTCCACAATGGGTCGGCCCACTCGCGCAACACAGCCGAGATGCGCAACAGCCCTTCGCCTCTCCCTCCTCTTGCTGGTGAATGGACCCCGGCCATCAGCACTTTCTTCTCTAGCACATCAACGACAACACTGTGGCCAAGTTGCCATGATCGCAGACCCACTGTGCGGCACCGCCTACCTCTATCGTCATCATCCACCGAGCATGCGCACCCATGCATGGGGACCGCCACCATTGTGCTTAGGTCACCGAAGTCATCGACCCACGGAGCCACCGCCATGGACGTGCTCCTCTCTAGCTCACCGCTAGCCAGGAGATAGATGAGAGCACACTATACGCCATCGCCTTAGGTTTGAACACGTGCACGGAAGGTAACTTGGAGCCTGCGTAACCAAGGCGTGGCGAGAAAATATCTCGCCAGTGTGAATCGACCTCGGCGCCTATAAATTGGCCTCTCTAGTGCCCTTCCGCTTCACCAATCACCATAGCAAGCTTTGCCTTGGCGCAGAACACACCATCTCCCTCTTCTCTTCCCTCCTCCTTCCTCCTTCCGAGCTCTAGGTCATTTTTCTCCAACCCAGCGTTTACCGTAGGCACGATAACTAGTACACCAGAGGTACGTATCTTACCCCTTTTTGCTGTAAGACCTCTAGTTCACTGTGGTCAGCATGGGCACGAGCTCCGAGCTCTCCCTCTTTGGAGCATCATAGCCCAATAGAAGTGGCCGGCTTGCTCCTAGGCTCCTCTACTACCTCCTCCACCGATTGCTAGCTCCTCCCAGCCCCTGTGTTGCTCTGCCACCGCAAGCCATCCGCTGCCGCCACCATGACCCGTCATTAGCACTGCATAGCCAAGCAAAGCAACCGCCTCTAAACACTCGCACGCACACCGTGACCGTACACCATCCACCCTCGCATGACAAAACACCCCATAATCCATCACCGTGCCGCCGTTGCTACTCTAGCGAGCCACCATCGCCGCCGCGAGCACCCACGGTCACTGAGGATTCCTCCAACTATCGTGGGTGGACCTCTGGGACACCAGCAACTAGTTGGGGGTGACCTCCCAGCACCGTCGCCACCGACATATCTTACTGCAGCAAACACCGAGCCATTACGCTGTCTCACTGCTGCACTGCCGTCACCGCTCAGTCGCCGTCGTCGTCCATCCAACTCTCTCTTTGTGAGGTGGGCCCGGACCCAGAATGGCGTCCTCATCCATTTGAGAGAGGAGGCAATGGGTGGCCCATGCGTTACCGACCCTTGGCACCACCACACGTCAGTCGTATATATAGCCGCCCTCTCCTTCCTGTCGATTTCCGTGGACTCGCTTCATGTGTACTGTGAGAGGGAGCGAGCGGTCTACGACATAGTTGAAGACCTAGTCCACAGCACAATGCCATCAGCAGCTAACCCTGCTCACGTTGGCCTGCGCATCAGCCACTAAAACCAAAGAGAAAATGCTAGGTGCACCCCGAGCAGTTTACACCGAGGAGTGCAAAACTAATTTCCCTGCATAGAAAAAAATCCCAGAAATTTTCTAAATAAACTAGGTACATCCCAGATCCTACCCAAGCTATTTCATACCATTTTCATTACCCCAATTTCCAGAGTTAATTCCCAAGTCTATATTCCATATACCTTTTCATATTAAAGCTTCAATAAATCATATCTTTTTCATCGTAGTTCCAAATCACTTGATTCCACCACCAATATTCTTCTAAATTCAAGCTCCATCTATTCATACTCCTTGTCCTATTATTTGGTGCCCATTTAAATTCTAGTTTGATTGCTCTCTCTTTTCAATATTAAAATTAAATACTAACCATAGTGATAACCCATCACTGTAGTAGTAGTTAACCTTGTATGTTCATGTCGGTGCATGTACCGTGCCACATACCCGATTATATCCGTACGCAATTGACTAAAATAGGATATCTATACAAACATGGTTACGCTCAATACCTAGGTAACCTATGTGTGGCTAACTTTATCTTTTGCCATTTCTCTAACCTGACTAACCCAAGACACATACATATGCATGTGAGTATGTGCCACTAACCCGGTGGACCTGTAGAAGGCAAACAAGTTATCTATGATGACTTGGTCAGGCTTTCTCTTTTAGGTTCACATAATAGTGAAGCCTAATAATAATGTGGTCTGGTTTTCCATCAAACCAACCACCCACCTTAACCTAACCTGTAGAAGCCCTACCTTTTGGATGGAATACCTCTATCCAAACATTACTTCAGATTGATGTAATAGTGATGACGCAGATAACCACCCATCACCTAATAGGACCCAACCCATCCAGGATCGTTTCCATCACTTTAATTGCTTATGCTTGCTTTATATGCCTTGCTTGTTATTTCCTTGTTTATGTTTTCTTGGATGTCGACGCTAGACCGCGTAGGATAGAAGACGTGGAGAGAACCCGATGGAGTCCAGAAGACAGGAACAGGAGACACATGAATCAGAGTCTCAAAATAAGGATATGATCGTCAGTGAATGGAGGCAAGTCCTAACACCCACCTATTCCTTCCCTCTACATTACATGCCATCCTTTAACCACCTCCCTTCCACAACCATTACATTTTGCTAGCCTCCACCAAAAACCCTCCACTATCCATCTCCACTAATTAATAAACCCAACCTATATCACTTGGAACCCCTTATGAATTAATAATTGTGAGCTTGATTATGATAATGTGATTAATGATAAGGTAATGGTTACCTTGATGTGATATGAGCTCTATGAACCTGAGGATAATAACTATGAACTTAAACTAGTAGAACTAGACTAAACCCCGACAGGGGGCGAGTGGGGGTAATTTATGGAGGTAGATTACCTCAGCAGGAATGCCTAGAGAGGATTCCTGTGGGAGATACTCACCTTGGTCACATCAGGACCGGTTTGTAGTCCCTCTCGCCTAGTGAGATACAACATGCAGCCACATTTGAAAGTCATAGCAAATTGAGTGCATTTGTTCATACTGCCTCTGGGCCGGTTTGTTATGCGCATAGGATGAAATTTCATATACCAAGGAATGGAGGAAGACTGTGAAATTGCATTAATTAAAAATATCATGTCCAAGCCTCAATTGGAGTCGTCTCCCTAGCTTCCATGCATGTATGCATGCAGCCTTGGAATGAACCAGAGACGAGCTCGACTTCCATTAGGAGTGAATTGCAGCCTTGTTTCTAGGATACGCCTAATAATATAGACTATTTATAAAACCAGCGGGCACCTAATAAAGCGGCAACATCAACCACAGCCTAGGGAGTGCAGTCAATCAGAACCTATGAAACCATGTAGCCATCTCTAGCTAGCTGCTGCCCCTCGACTACTGCGAGCCTACGATTGCTTGGATTAGAGTGCACTGTATACTTCACCGGATGATAGAAGGTCCGACTATCTAAAATATTCACTACTCGGATACTAGTAATGATGAACCTCATGATGTCCCTATGTGTACAAAATCTAGCCTCACTCCCATTATATAGCCATCTCCAGCTAGCTGACTACCTTACTGCCCCTCGACTGTTGTGAGTCCTCTTCACAGCCGCACCAGGCTTTCAAGTCTCAAGCGTGGCATGGTTGTCAAAAGCTCTTCTTCTAAGATGCACTTCTTGTGTCCCGCTTTCCTGTGTATTCACTTCACTCTCGGCAACCATGCAAGGTCTATACGGGAGGAGTGTCCCCCTTCCCTCAAAGATTCTAAATTTTATTTGTTTCTTTAGGAATTCAATGAATGTATTTGTACGAAACAGGTTTCCTTGTATAACATGAGATGTGTCCGGCCTGGTCAGATTTATGATGCTCGGACTTTCTTACGTGTGATGTAAAATTTGAATAGCTACGTGGCTCATCCGTTAGGCATTAAATCAATGTGAGACTTAATTAGATGAATTCTGTTATACATGTTTACCATAACTATAGATCAGAAAGAGAACCAGAAAGAAATCTATAGGCAAAACCAACCAACAACGGCTAGAAATCGGCTACCAAATGACCAAAGGACCTGATCTACACCATGCTCAACAAAGTTTAACCCACCTAATTAATACAAAGTTCAACAATATAGTAAACACAGACATGCAAAAAAGACTTAACAAATCAATACCTCTCTACATTTGAATGCGTCTGACATAAAATGCAAGGGAAGATACATAAGGAAGAGTAACAATATCAGGAAAGAGCAACAACAGGTACTCCCTCCGTACTCCCAACAAAGGTAGATACATCAAATGCAATGTGAGATACATAAAATGGAACTTTATTTACTCCTCTACTCATCATCCGCATTGATGTCCTTGTCCTTATCCTCCTCGTTGGTATCAACGTCGTCCTCATCCTCGTCAGCGGCGATGCAATTGGCCTCCTACTCAGCATCAGCATGAACCTAGTTGCGCTAGTGCTTCTCGGTGTTGTGGGTGGTGTTGATTCCCTGCGTTGCGATGCTAGTGTCAAAGCCATCTATCTGGCTCCGGTAGCAGGTGAGGATATACTCCGCCTTGTCCGTGTGATTCTTGTTCAGGTAGGCTGGTAGTTCTTTTAGGACATCGGCGAGTTCGTGAAAAATGAAGACGTAACTGCTCACCTTTTCCTCCCGAGGTGGGTTAAGGGTGCCCAGACCGGTGCTCTATAGCACATGCCTGATCTTCAAGAAAGCCTTACTCATGATGCTAACGGCCCAATCGTCTTTATCTTCAAAGGGATCCACCGGAGCTTCATCTTGATTCACCATGGGCACGGCGTCATCCTCCTTCACCATGGGCACAGCATCATCCCCCTCCCGTGTGCGCTTCATAGAAGGCTCGCCCTTCACCATGGCGATGGCTAAGACTTAAGTAGATTTGGAGAAGGCAACCGCACATTCCTAGTGATTTTAGATCTACAGTGGGAATGGGAGGGCTCGGGTGTAACACCTCTAGTGTTACACGAGCCCTTTAGCACTAAATGTGTAATTATTAACTTGTTAATAATAAATTAGAGCAAGAGTAGAGTAGAAGAGAACTCAAAAATAGAATGAAATAAAATACATTATTAAATAGAACGATATATATATCTATAGCTTTTGAATCAAATTTAAATCCGAGCTTTGTTGGAATTTTTCTTGTACCTAGATATTGCTAATTGTCTAAATTAGTAACCAATATATATATATATATATATATATATATATATATATATATATATATATATATATATATATATATATACAATCACGTAATTCGTTTTGATAAGCATGTTGCTATATTAATTAAAGTAGTGTACAAACTTATTTCTTTTCGAGTGTATCTCTATAGATAAGTATACGTTTAAACATACAATAATATATGCATGTGTGTATGAATATTAGTGATAAAGAAATAATTACATAGCACCCTAATATTTTGTTCCATGGCTTGGTACAGAGTATGAGCTATTGCGTGAGATGTTTATTGGTGGAGTTGATAGGATTTAGATCTTTTAAAATTTCCGTCGTTCACATCCGCGTCACGTCGTCTCACGCACAGTCACACCACCAGCAGAGCCATGCGATGCCCATGTGTTTGTTGCTACTACTACTATACGTAGTACAATCTTGCGTAATCCAAAGAGCGTGATTAATTCTGAGCTATGAGCTATCTCCGTAGTTGGTCATCAGCTGTCTGTCGTGGTTTAGTTATTGACTAGCGAGCGAACAGATCCACAGCGATGATGGGACATCTCCCTGCCCTGCTCTATCTCTAGCCAACGCCGCTCAGACCCAGTTGCTCCTCTTTCCAGTGCATAGCAAAATCTCATGGTGCCTCGTCCTTCTGTCGCATCATGCACGGCATGGACCCCACCTCCCACTCCTTTCCTTCTTCATCCCGTTGGAGCAGCTTAGAGCCCCATACCACTAGAGCAAAGCATGACACCGAGCTACTCCGCCTTGCCTCCTCTCCTCCGCATGCAACACCGGTGCCCCTCCTCTTCCTCCCCGCGTCGCACGCTCTCGCGCTGTAGGCTACCGTGCCCTTACCTGGCTGTCGGTCGGTCCACAACTATGCGCCACATGGCCGCTGCTGACCATGCTACCCCACGCCACCATCGCGCCCTGCCGTGGCCGCTTCCACCATCGCCACTGCGCGTGTGAGCGCCCGGTGCTAAGGAGCCGCCCTACCAGCGCCGCCCTTCTGCGCTCCTTGCAGCTCCACTGCACGACCGCTTCCTTTGCCTGCCACCGTGTGCGCAAGCGCGCCTAGGCCCATGTTGCCTCACCACACCGCTCCACCTTCATTGTCTGCTGCCCCACAGCACCTGCCAAGGTCGCGCCCACCGATGCCCCACGCGTTGCCCCACCGTCGTGCGCGTCGGCCCACCTGCAGCCTGGAGCCAGTGAAGCGCCCACGACGCTGAGCCGTTTCACCTCCACCACCATCGCCCCATGGCCGCCCACATGCATGCGTGGCCGCCATGCTGTGGGTCGCCTTAGGCCATGTCATCGATGACCGCGTGCATGGCTGGGTCCGATGCTGCCACTATGCCGCCTAGTCGCCGTTCCACCGGTGGGAATCGGGCAAAGCCAGTGCTCCTCTGCTCCTCTTTTTTGCTGAGGGAGGGAGAAGGATAAGAATCGAAGTAGAAAGTTTGTTCAGGGTTCTAGGTGTAAGGATGACATGAAAAGTGCGGGGTCCTTTCTACAAAAATGTGCGTCGTGCCTGGGCCACGCCGTGTGGGCCGGCCTGTTGGGCCGCTCACCCTGTGCCTCCGTGGCCCCGGCCTGCTTCACGCCGCACACGCGCCTATGGGTCGAATCGCGCTGCCAGCCTGCTGTCGTCCGCGCCTGGGCCGCGCGTCCGTGTTTGGCTTGCTTGGCCGCTTGTGCCCCGTCCCGTGCCTGGGCCACTCTCACCAGCACGCGTGCCCCGCCCCGCCTGGGCCGCGCATCTGCTTGGGCCGCCGACCTCCACTAGACCATGTGCGTGCATTTCGCGTTGGGCCGTGGTCGTGAACGCCGGCCCTTTTTGATTTCTTGAGCAATTTCTAATTTAGCTTATAAGGTAAATTTGTAAATTCAAAATAAAATTGTGTGGGTGTCCAAAAATGGTGAAACTAATTTTGTTAGGCTACTAAAATCATGATCTATCTATTAGCGTATTTGGTTCATCTAGTTTAAAATGTTTCTAGGGTTGTTCTAATTATTTTAAAATGTTTAGTGTTGTTAAAATGTGAATTTGTAGGAATTTCCGTGGTAAATCGATGATGGTGTTGACTCTGAAACTTTTACAGTAAATTACTAATATTATTAGCTGCTCACAGTAATTTTGTAGCTCTAGAATAATTAGTTTGCTAGATAGGTAATGATGCCCTATTTTGAATAAAGATTAAATTGATAGAATGGGATAAAGAAACACCTTGAAATTGTATAACTAAAACACTTGTTGGGAAATGACACCTTTCTCGATGATGTTGATATGTAGATTAGTACGTTAGTCATTAGAACTAACTTGTTAGTTAGTAGTATGTACTCTGTTGTAAGAGTTGTTGTTTCCTTGTTAATTATCGGTTGCATCATCTGCATCAATGCATATCATATAGGTACGATGATGGATCAACGGATCAATTGAAGGATGATTGGGGATTTGAAGATGGTGTAATGGTATTCTCTCCAGGAGATGATGCAATGGGCTTTCTATTCAGTTGATGGTGGATGATCTGAAGATGCAGATACTAACTTTTTAGTATATATCTTACCCAGGCAAGCCCCAGTGCATAACCCTTACTTTTCTACACTTTAAGTTATATTTGTGCATTAAGTTTTAAGGAGTTGAATGAAACCCACTTGCATATATATATCTTTATCCTATGAGTCTTACTAGTATGATAGGATCATGTAGATTGCTATGCTATAGGACTCCGGTAGAAGTCGAGTGATTGCCCGTCACTCGCGAGAGATAGGAAATATATTACTGTATTATTATCACTTGGAATATATAAAATGGTGGAAAGAAAAAATGGAGACTTGGCAGGGATATGGTTAGGGTATTGGTGGCTGTAAGAGGTTGTGTCCTGCAGCCAATGGGGCATAGCTTGGTTACACTGTTTTTCCTGTCTGTGTCGGTTAAAGACCGGTCGTTGCAATGGACGCTAGGCAAGTCACAGATTTATTATTTCGAGCACATACTTGGGTATGGGAGTAGGGAAGGCTTGTTGCTCTCTTGTTGTGGGTTCCGGCTCTTTCTGAACCAACTGTTAGGGTGGTTTTTGGGAGGAGGTCCTTGCACCGCACTGAGTCCGGGACTTAGGGGCGGGGGCTTGGAGTCTTAGTTTGGACAGGGTCCTGGACCCCGTGATAGGAGGGTAGTGGGTTGGTCCTGCTTGTGCCTGGGGTACAAGCGGGGCATGTGTTTTGGGATACCCAGCTAGGCTCATTGATTCACGAATCGCCACCATGTCGGTACGACTTATCTAAACTCTAGCAACGTAGTAAGAACTGGAAGATGAAAGATGGTAAAAGGAAATCTGATTGCTTACCACCTACTTCAAAGTAGCACAGGTGCTTACATAGAATAAATAGTTAATTAACTAATGTTGACTGCTAATAAAAGTGAATATAAGGACGCATACTTAGTAATGCTTCCTGTAGATGCAACAAACCCACAAGCCAGATAGCCTTGCATATCCTTGGAGTCTTTTCTTTTCTCCTGTCGGGTAAGTCTTGCTAAGTACAATTGAGTACTAAGGGTTTTATTTCCCCCTGTTGCGGGTGACAGACGGATGCTAGAGCTGACTCTTATGTGTGGATTCCTCCTGGTGGGCTCAGAGGGGATTCCTTTACGCTGCGATCATAGTTTTATTTATAACTCTCACCAATTGTTTTTATAAATAAAAGTGTTATAATCTATTATCATAGTTTATATATCAATACTTCATCATGTCATAAATAGATGTTTAATTCTACTGTAACTCTGTTCACATGTTTATATTCCACTGTTAAATTAAATTGTTCATAACTCTGATAACCTGATTACATTTTGCTATTATAACAATAAATATTATACTCTGATGTTGCATGAAAAGTGATGTAAGAAATGGTTAAGAATGTTGTAAGCATTATTCTCTCATTTGTGATCCTGATGGGAAAATGTGGATTTTGGGGCTCTCCCCTGGGGTGTGCCCAACGAAACCACGCAATTTGGTGTCCTCCCTTGAGTACTTAGTGTCTAATGGAAGACGAGTACTCCTAGGAGGCATTAGATTAGGTGGTTCTACCACATCAGGGAAGGAAGCAAAACAAGCGAAGTTGCAGAAGAGATCGCATCGGTTAATATATCACTACTACAGAGGAGCCATTGGTGTTTTTTTTATTTTTTGAGAACAAAGAGGAGCCATTGGTATTGAAATGTTACTGCACACGCAAGAAAGTCCGACCTCTGTAGGTTTGAATGCATCTGACACACTGCACAGACCTTAGCTTACATTACAAACAAGTTAAAGTTGCTGCAAAATAATGACAACATCCATCCAAGAAGAAATTAGCATGTCCATAGACAATCAAACAACATTGATCCATTTAAACATGTCATGACAAAGAGATACATCATGGAACTTTATTTACTCCTCTGCTAATGACTCCAACTTCGAGAACAAGGGAACATAGGGAAGATAGTAAGGTCTATAGATGTTTTGTGGCACAACATCCTGTCTGAAAAACGCACTGCAACGTGTAAGGATGACATGAACTTTTCTTATGTCTATGTTATATGCGACGATGTCATTTTCCTCCCCAACCCCAACAAAGAGAAGCAAATTCCATTATGGGTGAATTGTTGAGTAGTACTAATCAACATCCCAGTAACCAAATTCAATGTTAGTCTCCGTAAACACGTCTAGAGTGCTGACAGTATGCTTCAATGTCCATTTATTAGTACCATAGTCTTCAAGGATCCATATGTTAAGCTTGGGCATATCGTGACCACGAACAGTACATACACACAAGTGACCCTGAGCTTGATGGATGGAACCTTCAGAATGACGTGGGCAAGGAATTTTCCTCCATGTCTCTCCCTCCATATCCACAGCAAGTATCTGAGGGTAAAACCCCGAGCACCCCATAATGTGCAGACAACCATTAAGATACACAGTTTCTGATGATCTCATATCTTCTAATCTCTCAATTGTCACACAAGTATTCTTGCCCCATTTAGATTTCTTACAGATCCATGTTGTAGTTTTAGATGAGTAGATGTCCACACCCCTGCACCGATCAAACGGTAACTCATGTATATATTCAATCACATGGAAGTGCAAGGAGGCTTTCGGATCGAACCCCAATCGAGCCTCACCAACAGAATGGATGCTAGACGGTAGTTCCTTGAACTCCTTGGTTGTCGGATTGCAGATGACATAGTAGTATGATCCATCAACCCCTCGGCACCAGCATAGGATGAGGCCGTTGCAGATATCTGATACAGCTACATTGGCCAAGGTGAAGGGCAAGAAGGACAAAGAGGGGTGTTCACCGATGACTCTGGTGTACCATCGATAGCCTTGGCTCGGTGTCATAAAAGAAGCCTGCACATTCTGGAGGCAGCACCTTATGGTTGTTGTAGTCCTTGATGAGGTGGTTCTAGGAGCGACAGGCACATTTGCAGCAGAAAAAGGAGCAGGCAAGGAGGCGGCAGAGGATCTCAACAATGGCATCGTCCGTGTGAGGCTGGCCAGTGCGTTCCTTTTGTTGGGGGGCCTCCTCCATTTCATCTATGTGCAGTAGGATGAGAGCTTGCTCAGTAATGAGATCATTGAAGAGGAAAATAATCCAACAAAGATCTATTAGTGAAGTCCATAACTCATACCAAAGTGCAACTTTAACAAGCATTAACAATTTTCAAGGTATGACCTTAAACAAATTTAGAGTAGCACCACATAGATATATATAACTTAAGCAAACACTTCACAATTAACAGGCCTAGTTGCACATAGGTATTTATAGTAACAACACTGAACATATGCATAGACAATCAAGCAACATTGATCCATTTAAACATGTCATGATAGAGAGATACATCAAATGCAGCTTTATTTACTACTTGTTAATGACTCCAACTCCGAGAACAAGGGAACACAAAGAAGATTGGTAGGTCTGTCGTTCATTACTGGTAGGATGTCACGTATTACCATACTAAACGTAATGTGTAGGGATGACATGAACTTTTCTGTTGTCCATGTTATATGCGATGACAATGCTTTCCACCCCCAACCCCAACAAAGAAAAATCAAATTCTATTCTGGGTGAACTATAACCGCTCTGTAGCATGACTAAAAATCAAAGTAACCCAACTTATGCTGGCTCATAGTATGCTTGAATGTCCATTTATTATTAGTACCATAGTCTTCAAGGATCCAGATTGAAAGCTTGGACGTATTGCGACCACCAACAGTACATTAACACAAGTGACCCTGATTTTAAAGGAAGGCGAATGTAAAACCAGGACCAAGCGTCTAGTTAGGAATTCTCCTCCATGTCTTTCACTCCATATCCATAGCAAGTATATGATGGTAACCATCACAGAAACCCAATATAGTGCAGACAACTATTAAGAAACACAGTTCCTATTTTTGAAAATGTCAACTGAGCCTTCTCGCCCCATTTAGATTCCTTAAAGATTCATGCTTGCAGTTTTAGATGAGTAGATGTCCACACCCATGCACTAACCATTCTCCTCCATATATTCAAACACATGGAAGTGTGAGGAGGCTGTTGGATCGAGCCTCACCAACAGAATAGATTCTAGGTGATAGTTCCTTGAACTTTGTGTTGCTGGATTGTAGATGACATAGCGGTATCCATTAGCCCCAAGGCACCAGCAAAGGATGAGGCCATTGCAGCAATCTAAGATAGCTACATTGTTCATGGTGAAGGGCAAGAAAGACAAGGGGCGTAAACACGGGAGATGCTGATGAAGTTTCGTTGGCCGTAGAATCCATCATAGAAGAAGCCAGCCATAGTCTAGGGCATCAACTTATAGTTGTCCGAGATGAGGCTGTTCTAAGAGCGACAGATACATTTGCAGCAGAACAAGGAGCGGGCCAGGAGGCGACGGAGGATCTCGACAATGGCATCGTCCATGAGGCTCGCCAGTGTGTTCCTCTTGTTGGTGGCCTCCTCCCATTTCGTCAGTGTGGCGAGCTTGCTCAGTAATGAGATCACTAAAGAGGAAATAATCCAACAAAGATCCATAAGTGAAGTCCACAACTCATACCAAAGTGCAACTTTAACAACCATTAACAATTTTCATGGTTACGACCTCAAACAAATTTAGAGTAGCACCACATAGATATATATTACTTAAACTAGAGTAGCAGTTAATGGAGTTGTAACCATTACAATTCTAGCTAAATCAAGTCTATCCATCACACTTACAATTAGTACACGAGCTCAGAGCTTCTTCCATAGGAATCCATAGGAAACAGACAAAGATTAAGAGGACGATAATTACAACAGTTTTAAAGGCAGAAGCAATGGGCCTGTTTGTTTGCCTTGACAGATAGGTATAATCAAGCAAGCACTTGACAATTAATAGGCCTAGTTGCACATAGGCATTTACAGTAACAAAACTGAACATATGTAGAAAACCAAGACATCAGCAGAAAACCAACCAGAGAGACCTCCTATTTCTTTTCATCATAATATCATTGGCCTAACCAGATCTCCAATGCTAAAATGTTTCTTGTATACCTCATGTTCAAGCAAGGACCAAAATAGTGAAGCAAACAGGAAAAGGCGAGAAAGGAGACCTGCGGATCGAATTTGTTGCCTCTATTGCGGCACACAACGGACACGGACGCTAATGCCGCCGTGCTCCATCGGCAAGCCCCACCGCCTAGCCTCCAAAAGGACACCGAAGCCACCATAGCACACCAAAGATCCTTCGCCACCGCCGCTACCGCCGCCGCTAGTCTAACGGGCACAGATTTGTTTCCACTTGAAGGGGAAACTATCCAATATAGGTCAACTTATATGGCATCCACACAGAGAATATAATACTATAGCGACTCCAAAGACATATCAATACAACCAGGCATCTAGCGCAATGGTAAAGACCATGCATTTCTTCCTCTGGTCCTTGGTTCGACTCTTAGGCATTGAGTTTTTTTTTAATTTATTAGACCCCGACGACACAAAAGGTACAAGTGACACGTAAGCCGACGGGTTCCATGGGTCGGATGGAGATGGAGAAAGGTCCCACAAGTACACGTGACACATGAGCCATCGGGTCCCACAGGTCGGATGGTCCCACGGGTACACATGACACGCAAGCCGTCGGGTCCTATAGGTCAGATGGAGATGGAGAATGGTCCCATAGGTACACATGACACGTAAGTCATTGGGTCCCATAGGTCGGATGCTGAAGGGTCCCGTAGGTACATGTCAGAAGGAGAAAGGACCGAGCAGAGACTTTTATGATGAACTAAAAGCGTCACGGATGAGTAACTACAGGTCCCACAGGTACACATCGGATAGAGAAGGGTCCCACAGGTACACGTCGTGTGGAGATATGATCGAGCGAAGATTTTTATGATGAATTGCAAGCGTCACGGATGAGTGACTACAGGTCCCACATATACATGTCGGATGGAGAAAATATTATGTGGAGATCTATGATGAAGCCGTTCGTTACAGATCGAAAATTGTTCGTCATAGATATGTAATTAGTTCAATGATAAAACCCTGTTCGTCACAATATTAAAGGAGACCGTTACAGATGAGTCATGCGAGTGATCTGTGACGAAACCATGTGCTCTTCTATGACGTATTTTGTGATGATGCCTGTTTTCATCATAGATAGGGAGGGTTGAAGGATCGTCACCACTGATCTATGACGAAATAGAAAAATTCATCATAAAAAGCGACCTTTTATGATGGTTTCGGAATCGTCATTAAGATTAGAAGTGGATATTTCTAGTAGTGACATGTGCCGATTCTCATGATTAGGCCGAGTTGAAGCACTTCCCTGCCATCCAAAAATTTATCCCCAAATTTTAGAGGGGGCGGAGCCAAAATTAGCCTCCAAAAATCACCTTGTGGAAAATAAACCGCCTTTAAAATCTGGGTGCTCAGAGATGCCGGTTCCTGAAGGATCCGCCAAGCCTGCTTCGCAAGCAAAGCAAGATTGAATAGCTCAATATATATCTCGGAATCTCATTCTCCCAAGGAACTTTGGCATAATCATATCATCCCATGCCACCCAGCATGTCTTCCTCTTTCCCGCCTATGTAACTCTACGTGCAACCTACTTTTAGGACAAATCTGAACCAAAAGTCATACAAAGTATAATATACATACCTAGTGGGGCCCTTTGGCATGGAGCCATGGAGGGACTAGAGCGACCACCCCGCTCGCCCTACCCTAGGGGCGAGCCTGATGATATGATATCTGGCATCCACAACCGCAATGCTGAAAAAAAATAAAACCGAATGATTTGCCAAGGCCCTCCGCGACCGCTATCCCCAGCTAGGACTAGTTTATGTAGTTCTATAAATAAGAACCGCGCAAACCGGTTGAGAGCACGCAGCCAAACCTCTCTTTCTTCCATCTTCTTCTATCTCCCACACGGCTTGCCACCCAGCGACGACGACAACAATGAAGGTCCTCGTCGCCGCCGTCTACTTCATTCTCCTCTTTCTCAATGGTAATACTATGCTTCTAGCTTATTCCATTGTCGTCTACATTATTATATATACATACAGATAGGTTCTGAATGAATTTCTATGCATGTAATGCAGTCGCGGAGTCGCGAGCAGTGGCGGTCGGCAGCCGGGTAACGTTACGTCGTCCAAGCGGCACCGCGAGCGTCACCATTGACTAAAATGCACTTTGATAATTTGTTGATGAAATTGTTTCTAAAATATGAAGTTTAAGGACCTAAACCGATCACTTCAGTAGTTTGAGTAAGAAACTGAGCTCAAAAGAATGGCCATTTTGAAAATGTAGAAATCAAACTGAGCCTTTTGCAACCAAAATGAGTATTCGGCCTTTTAAGTAGCGCGAACTAAGCGTAGCTCATCTAGCTTAGTTGGTTAGGTTCCTTGTGGTAGAATCTGTTCACCCGGATTCAAGTCCCCGACTTGACGCAGGTGCTCATATTTTCCTAAATTTATTCCAGATTTTAACAGCGCTATTCTTTCAGTGGTAGGCGACGTGTCCCTCGACAACGAGGTGCATATGGTGACTTCGTCAATCTCAAGATTTGCTGGTCCACCTCAGTTCTTCGGAGGTGCTCATAGGGGTAGAGTGTGCATGCATGTGTTCATAGGGTGAGTGTGCGTTCGTGTATGTGAACATCTGCGTCATGTGGTGACTTCGTCAATCTTGAGATTTGTCGGTCCAACTCAGTTCTTCGGAGGTGCTCATAGGGGTAGAGTGTGCATGCATGTGTTCATAGGGGTGAGTGTGCATTCATGTATGTGAGCATCTGTGTCCTGAAAAAAAAAGTAACAAACTCCACTAAAATAGACGTATTTAAGTGTGCTTGAGTGTGCGATCGTGTATATGGGTCCCGAAAAAAATTAAAAAGTAACAAGCTCCACTAAAATAGACGCATTTAAGTGTGATTGAGTGTGCGTTCGTATATGTAAGCATCTACGTCTGTAACTAGATAAAAAAAATTAAAAGTAACAAGCTCCACTAAAATGGACGCATTTAAATATGCGAAGTAGCGGTATAACATATTTTTTTCTGAAATCAACTCACGAATTTTACAGGTCTAGTCTAGTCCACGCTCTGCGGCCGCCCAGAACGTATCTAACTCCTGTAATGAACAGAAAGATTTGAAAAGAACAACAAAACCGTACAACTGGGAGAACATTCGTAATCGCAACTACTCCCGTCGCGCGGTTATTATGAATATAATATATCTGCCACCGCAACGCAGAAAAAAAATAACCGAATGATCTGGGAAGGCCTTCCCCTATCCCTAGCTAGGGCTATAAATAGGATCAGCGGCAACCCGTTGAGAGCACGCAGCCAAACATCTTCGTCTTCCATCTCCCACATGGCTCGCCACCCAGCGACTACAACAATGAAGGTCCTCGCCGCCTGCTGCTTCGTTCTCCTCTTTCTCAATGGTAATGCTATTCTAGCTTATTGCATTGTCGTCTACATTATATATACATACAGATAGATTCTGAATGAATGAATTTCTATGCATGTAATGCAGTCGCGGAGTCGCGAGCAGTGGCCGGCAGCGGCGGTAACGTTACCGTCGTCCAAGCGCCACCACGAGCATGGTCACCACGGCGGCGAGCGGCCGACGCACAAGCACATGCTGTTCGTGTTCGGCGACGAGTTCGCGGACGCGGGCAACCTGGCGACGGAAGCGAACCTCGGCGGCTACTCCAAGACGTGGCGCTACCCGTTCGGCATGTCGGACGCGGCGCACGGGCGGAAGCCCACGGGCCGGTTCTCCGACGGGCTGGTGCAGTCGGACTACATGGCCAAGATCATGGGCAAACGCGAGTCCCCGCCCGCCTACAACGGCGACGGCTGGGACGGCGAAGTCGTCGACCCTTCCGGCATCAACTTCGCCGTCGGCGGCGCCGGCGTCGTGCAGGCGCCCCCGGGCGCCGCGCCCGCGGGCGCCCCGCGTGGCCACGCTCCACGCGCAGGTCAGGCAGCTCCGCGACCTCGTCAGCGACGGCCTTCTGCAGGACAAGGACTTCGACGAGTCGGTGGCGCTCGTCGCCTTCTCCGGCAATGACTACGCACAAGTCGATGCCGACGGCGTAAGAACTTTCATTCTCATGTATATATATAAATATATTTATGTCATCGATCTGCATGCATGCATATATATGAGTCTGATACTCTGATCTGATATGCAGTTCGACGCGTTGATTCCGACGGTGGTGGACGAGGTGGCGAGCGTGGTGTCGCAGCTGCAGGACATGGGGGTGACCAAGGTGGTGGTGAGCACGCTGCCGCCGTTCGGGTGCTCGCCGTGGCTGGCGAGGGATTCCAACTACACCTCGTGCCTCGACGGCTCCAACGACGGGCCCGCCAAGCACAACGCGGCGCTGCGGGACCGGCTGGACGGCGACGACGACGTGATGGTGCTGGACGTGTACACGGTCATGATGGACATGGTGGCGCCGCCGGCGGAAGGGTCGGAGCTGTCGGCGCGGTTCAAGGAGCGGCTGCAGCCCTGCTGCGAGAGCTACGACGAGGACGGCGCATACTGCGGCGACCCCGACGGCCGGTACTGGCTCTGCGACCGGCCGGAGGACTACTTCTACTGGGACTTCGTCAACCCGACGCAGGCCGGGTGGAGGGCCGTCATGCAGATGCTCCAGGGACCCATCATGGCCTTCCTTGGCATCTCACAGCTCAACCACTTTTGAGTTGAGTTGTTAGGATTTGATCTGCATGGAGAATAATGGAAATAAACTATAATGGACTAAGACTATAGCTTAGTTAGATTAGGCGTCTAGCTACTAGCTTAGTTTTGGAATAGTTAATAATTCTTCGTCCATGATTGCCTATGCTTATCATAGAATCAGATAGCTATCAGTTTAGGGTTTGGAGTCCATCAGCTGATGCTGCCTTATATTAATTGTACTGTATTTCATTCATCATCTAAATATAATGGAGCATCGGTATATTTCGTTGGGTTGAGTATATATACCTTTGCATTTTTTTTTGCACAAACATAATGGAAATGTGACATTAAAAATGTATGCTTCAATATTTTTATACCTTTATGATCAGGTAGTAAATTGCATTGGACGTCACTTTTTTTCGCATATACGTGCAACGTTTCTTCAAAATTGAAGTATTATTATATTAGTTATTAAACCTCTTAGCTAGATGTGGGTTGTTCATCCAGATCCCAGATGAGCCAACGAGTTCGTTGGGAAATTAAAAACGCTACAACATGCATGTACTAGTTATGATGAACAGTGTAACAAAAAATTACGTGGCAATCATATTTTGTCACATACGTTAGCTATCATGGTATGGTAGTCCATGGTAATCACATTATGGTTTTGGAGTCCATCATCAGCTGATGCTAGCAGTTTATTAGGGTTTGGAGTCCACCCGGTCCACCCAGTTGATGTTGCCATATATATATATTAGAAAAATTATATCTTTTTTGTGGTATTAAATAAAGATAATTTTTATATGAAAATTATAGATCTCGACGAGATCTACAAATTTCTAGTTTTGAGTTTTTTCCATTTGAAGTCGTTAAGATACTAAAAAAATTAATGGCATATTTAGACCTGAGGGTATTTTTGACTTTTTACACCTGCAGTTTGACACCGTTAGAGCCCAATCTGACGACAGTGGCATGGAGGGCAAAAAAAAGTTGGAGCAGTGGCGCTGAAGCCCGCCAAACTTTTTCAACGGCTCACAAGGAATTGCGATCTATTTTAATGGCTCACAAGAAATTCCCTCTATATATATTGTGTACACTATATTTCATTCATCATCTAAAAATAATGGAGCATCGATAGATAGATATATTTTGTTGTGTTGAGTATGTATACCTTTGCATTCTTTTTATTTTGGCACAAACATAATAGAAATGTGACTTATTACAAACTTATGCATGCTTAAATATTTTTATATACATTTTTATCAGAGAGTAAATTGCTTTGGATGTCATAGGTTTTAATTTTGTATATACGTGTAACCTTTAAAGTATTATTATATTAGTTAAACCTCTTTGCTAATGGGTTGTTCGTCCAAGATCACAGATGCGCGCGCCATCGAGCTAGTCTAGACTCGATTACATGATGAACCCCATGAGTTCGTTCAATAGTAGCGACACGACATGTTCGTTAAATACCTCTGGATCCTTCTAAAAAAACCCTATGGACGACACTACCTTAAATTTTGTCCAAACCCCTCAACATAATTTGATTCACATATCAAATTTTAACTGGTTCTCTGCCGTCTCTGATAACACGATGGAGTGGGTTTAGTTGTATAATTTGGTGGTTGAGTGAAGAGGTAGTATAGAGCAATGGTGAGATAGGGTTGTGTCGCGTGTGTTGAGGTCCTAATCCAACCCCGTCGTCTACAGTTGTGCTTTAGTGTGTTGTTGTTTGACCCTTCGAGGTCATTGTTGCTCTGTTGTATCTGATCTAGGTTTATTTCTTATTTTAATATAGCTAGCAGTTCTCCTAACTGGTTTGTTAAAAAGAAGTGGAGTTGTAGATTTGCTGCTTCTACCTTTCCCAAGTTGATAGTAAATGTTATCACTACCACATATCTGATTTTAAGAGACAGGGATTGGATGACATAGATAGGCATAAAGGGGTGTTGCCTCTAGAAATGGAGATGGACACCTAAGGTAAAGGCCCGCCTGTATTAATGCTCGATTAAAGAGAGGTGAGCCGCTTAAGAGCCCACCTTTGTTGATGCATTAATGGAGGCGGACATTAAAAAAATGAGCATACTCAACAATTACAAGTACATATATGGATTCATATATACTGTAAACTAGAAGGATATTGCGCATGTTGCTACATGGATCACGAATAATTTAGAATAAAATTAGACGATCTATATTTACTTGTATGAAGGGATAAACAATTATTGGATGATATGGTATACTGATGTGGACAAATAGATACATGTTATGGATGATGTGACTTGCTGACATAGAAAGCCTAGATGAATAGATATGTGCCATAATTACATTCGTTAGTGGACTACTGATGTGGGTGGCTTGCATGTCGAGATAGAATTCTAGTTGGGTTTAGGATTATTAGAAATTAGAATATTATATTAGATTAGATAGATTTTAGATATTAGTTTATATTAGATTAGATATTAGATATTTTAGATATAGATATAGATATAGATATAGATATAGATATAGATATAGATATAGATATAGATATAGATTAAAGATAAAGATACAGATAAAGATACAGATATAGATATAGATATAGATATAGATATAGATATAGATATAGATATAGATATACAGATACAGATACAGATATAGATATAGATATAGATATAGATACACAGATACAGATACAGATACAGATACAGATATAGATAAGATAAAGATAAAGATATAGATATAGATATAGATACAAATACAAATATAGATAAAGATATAATATAGATATAGAAATATCTAAGTGCTAATTCAATTTATGATGTGTAGCACATGAGCAAAAAGTATTCAAAGAAATTAAAGTTCAACCTATGTTGCCACAAAACATAAATATGTAACTATTCAAAGAATATTTTGTTTCAGACATTATCACTGAGCTCAATGTATATGGCCCCAATTATGGCAGATGTGGGTTAAACAATAAAACTACTTCTCATGTATTTGTAGCTGATTTTACTTTTGTAACATTGAGAAGAATCATAATTATTTCAGAAGTTGAAACTTTGGAAAAAAAAAGTTTCATAATGTTGCATAACAAAAACAAATTTTGTTGGCACCAAGTAGTCAATGAACTAGTCATAATGAAAACAAGCATGCAAGGTGATGAGTCACCAGTGACATCACAAAACATGTGAAACATAAAAAACATAGTTTGTAGATGGTACATCCAAATTAAATAAATTAAGATCGTATATTATGCTTCTTAGAATAAAAGCTACAGATAGAACCCCACTATCTCAATTATATTTTCTTGGAGAATATTTTTCTAGTAATGTTAGAACATTTTCTTACATAGACGAATAATGTTCCAAGTTCGCGGTACAAATGCTCCATGTTTGAAATAAAAATGTTCTAGATACATGAGAAAATAGTTCTAGGTTGAAAAGAGAATGTTCTATTTTTAGTAGAAAGGTGTCATAACTTCGCTAACTTTTCAAGTTGAAGAGAAAATGATTCTAACTTCGTGAGAGAAAACGTCCCAACTTTAAAAATAAAAAAATTATGTTTGATCTTTTTCAGTTTCCTGATAAATATTACTATTACTGTATCACTAATTTATGAATTATAAAATAACAAATGTTCCACTGGTCATTTGCCATGTTCCAAGTAAGAAATAAGAAGACACGAAACTGCAAAAATAATTGCGTGGAAAAAGAAGGGCCCACGAAACACACGGCCCAGGAAAAGAACGGCCCATGAGGGTGACCGCCCACCGCCGTTCACCTCGCCCCGCGTTCTCTCCCTCGGCGACGGCTCGACGACCGCCGCCGCCGCCGCCCTACGCTCCAGCCTCCAGGTGCCCAGGTCTTCGTGGGGCCCTTCGCCGGCGACAAAAACACACCACCACCATGTACGACTGCCCCTTCTCTCCCTTTCTTGGTCTACGATATCCAGCACCAGACCCTAACTATTTGGCTATCTGTATTCGGATTTGATCCAATTACAAATGTGGTGTAGCATTGTATGCCTACTAACCTCGTTTTTTTTTTTGCAAAAAATTACCGGGTGTACACCCATGCCCTTTACTGGGTCGGCCCCTGCCCCAAGGGTGAGCATGGAGATCACCGACGAGATGCTCAAGAGCATGGAGGTCGGCCTGGCCTGCCGAAACTACGTGAGTAGCCTGTTTTCCTCGTCACTTCCAATTCATATGCTTGACCATGGACAACCTAACCTTGTTGCCGCCCAATACGTGGTGAAATTTGGGTTGGATCAAGGTACGTTATATTTTCAGTGGTGAGAAATTTCTGTCATTTGCTAAAAGAGGCATATAAAAACGTCACATTCTTAATGGCCGCGTATATAGTTAAATTCCCTGGGTAGAACATAGTACAGCTTAAACGTTGAACAGACAGAACATGCTAAATGTTGCTTCATTTCCCCTGCTCCCAAATAATTATCATCTCAGTCACTCTCTTTCCAGTTCCTCTCAAATTTCTCCTTTGAAGCCTAGCATTATTGCCATGAACTGAGAGACGTGTCATCCCTGTCATACTTTGGTGATGCCAAACTTGAAGAAAATAGTGGTGTTTGGACTGCAGTGATGCCAAAGCTTGCTGCATTTGTGATTTTGACATGTAGTACTCAATTATCATTCAATGTTTCTTTACTTGAATATAGCAAGGGCTACCTTTTCTTTTGTAGATTTCATAGCAGGTAAGACAATAGTGAAAATAGACTCCAAATTGGGTGCACAGTTTATGTGTGATCCTTTGCAGCTAGATGATCCAAGAGATCAGCATTTAATGCTGCTGATTTGGTAGCGCCACTGCACCAGTACTATGGCCATTTGCGCAGCCAAAATTTTGGCAGGCAAAATGGCTTCCATTCGCAAATGAACTGGTGGACAGCTTGTCGTTAGCATTGTGCACACCAATTTTGGCAGCAATCAAAATGCTATCCAAATTCCTTTGGTGTTGCCAAACTTGGTAAAGCTCGTGGGGATCCAAACCAAATAGCCCTCGAGAATCCTGTGCTGCCGCAGCCAAGCAGACGCCCGCTAGTCCCTCCCCTCCTCTCTTCCAGCCGTTCCTCACGCCGCCACAGCGCCGCTGCTCCTTCAGCCAAGTTGAGGAGAGATCCATCCATCCTGTCTTGGATTGGCTGGTTCCTTCTGCTGGTGAGCACTCGTTCCTTTGCTTGGATGGATTCTGTCCTTCTTAGAGTTGGATTCCCACTCATGTTGTTGCGGATTCGCTTACAGCTACAAATCTGAATCCATCCATCCCGACCTCGTTCTTTCTATTGGTGAGAATTCCTTCCTTCGACTTGATGTATCCAGTTCTTCTCATGGTTGGATTCTCAGTCAGTTTTATCATGAATTTCTGCGCTGCTACTAATCTGAATCCATCCATCTATGGTTTGATTAGGTTCTTCCTCTTCTTCAGTTGCCAAGGGCATATCCTTGGTACCTGATTGATTAGTCGCAGCTTATTTTCCAAAGATTTTTGGAGGGTTTGCTGCCATGACAAGTCCACCCAGGGTGAGCATGGAGATCACTGATGAGGTTGTCAAGAGCATGAAGATAGGGCTGGTCTTCCAAGGCTACGTAAGCCTTTGTTCTTCTCCCAAATTACCCATGGCAATTGCCTGCTGGAAATTAAACTATTCTACACCCCTGGGGTCCAAAAATTCTTTTTTTAGAGAAATCAGTGCTAAGTTGATACTTGAGTTGACTTGCTTTTCTTATTAAATTTACTTCGCTTTCTTGAGGGAGTTCAGTTTAGACTGCTGCATGAATGTGAATGCAAGGGCTTGGAAGGTGCATTGGTTCCTATATATTGCCCAAAGGGGTTTAGCCGTTATTTATCATGTTACCATATGTGGTGGTGGGAGGGTTCATTTTCTTTAGCTGTACTGGAAATTTTCTTGATATAATTATGTATATATCCTAGCGCAAAATGAATCAAATAATGTGCCCTTGCTACCATGTGCCAAGTATTAAATTTTCAATTAGCTTGGCATGTACTATCCGATTGATGTCAGACTGGAGCACCCAACTATCAGTGGATCGTAATGGACATGACCAGTTTTAAAACAACAACAACAACAAAGCTTTAAGTCCCAAACAAGTTGGGGTAGGCTAGAGTTGAAACCCAACAGAAGCAATCAAGGTTCAGGCACATGAATAGCTATTTTCCAAGCACTCCTATCTAAGGCTAAGTCTTTGGGTACATGACCAGTTTTAAAAAGCAAAAAAAAAAAAAAAAAAAAAAAAAAAAAAAAAAAAAAAAAATCATGGTGTGTTTCTATGACTTGAAAGGCTTCTTTGACTTATATCTTTGTTGCATCCCTTTCAAATGCACATCTCTATTAAGAGAAGTGCTCAATATACACTGACATACCTATGCACACTATACTCATTTGATTCTTTTGGGGTATCATAATTCTATTTCAGAATGGCAGAATTAGTTCTATGGATTTTCACAGGAAGGATACCAACTATCTCGTGACAGCTAGCGATGATGAAACAATCCGTCTATACGACACTCAAGATGCAGTGTGAGTGCGGATCATTACTGTCTTTGGAATTTTATATTTGAGTAAACACGGTCACTATTGATTTTTTTTGTCTTATAAAAGATGCAATTTCTTACATTCTTGTAGTTCAGTAGTTGTTTTGTCTAGTTGGCATGTTAGAATTTACTATTTATTTTCAGTTTCCTAACAATAACACTGCACTAATGCAAATTCTTGTGTGTATTTATTACTTTATTTTAGTGACTAATATTTGAAACTTCTGTTCAACTTTAGTATTCTACACAAGAAACTTTCATTTATGGCAATGATTCAGTACCTTTTTGTAGTGATTTTATTTTTTTGCTCTAAACTATTTCTTTCTTTGTGATATGTATTGTTTTTTCACTCATGTAAGTTTTCAGGTGTTTGAATACTATTAATAGCAAAAAATATGGGGCTGAACTTGTGTGCTTCACTGATAACCCATCTATTGTCTTATATTCATCGAACAATGGCTGGGATGGTAAGTCCTGTGTTATCTCAACTTAAAAATGATTTATGTCATGTACTGAGAAGAAGTAATAATGCAGAATCTCTGCGTCTACTCTCAATGAATGATAAGCGGTTTATTAGATATTATAAAGGTCATGTTGACAGGTATGCCACACTATCTTACAATAAATTATAGTTAAATGTCGCCTATGCTAATATCAGTTGGGGATGCTAATGTGATTTGCCTTGTCCAGGGTTGTCTGCATCACACTTTGCTCTGGAAAAGAAAATTTTCTCTCTGCTTCACTTGACCGTAAAGTTCTATTATGGGATCATCGGGCTGAAAAATCACAGGTAAACTAATGATGCTGCACACAGTCCTGTGACACGAGATAAACTCCAGATTCTGCTTCACTACCTGTTTACGACCAACTTGATGAAATGCAGTTTTCGATGAGGAAGGCTATTTTGGATTTCTCTTCTAATCTTCTCTTATTACTTGTTCCCTGTTGAAGCAACTCCTTGAATCACTTGGAAGTTGGAACCCAAAATGTATCATTGTTGCAACTGAATCATTAAAACCCTTGTTGTTGTGTACTGTATTTTTTGTTACTTCTGGGATGATGGATATTGAATTCAGGACATTCCTGTAAAAAGGAAAAAAATGAAGTATCTTGGGCTTGGTCATTTTGTTTAACTGAAAACCGCAACGTCTACTCCTCAGTTAAGAATATGTCGTTTTTAGGATTCTTTTTTCCGCTTAAACCATTTTGGCTTTGACCGTAATAAACATATATAAATGTATGTAGATTGACCACATAAGACTTATGTTACTGGATTTGTAATGAAAATTCGTTCATGATAACACTTTTTATATAAGATAACCAATTTTCACAGTATTTTCTATTCCAAGTATCACATTGGAATCCTGTCGGTGTCCTAAACAACCTACAATTTGGATCAAGAGGGATCATTGAGCATTGGTCGGCATTAATTGAATTACTATATATTGCTGGTGACTAGCAAAATCATGTCATGTTTTTTCAGGGCGTACTGCGTGTGCAAAGGAGGCCTGCAGTTTCATATGATGGCCAGGGCATGGTATTTGCTGTTGCCTTTGGTGGTCGCATAAGGATGTATGATTCTCGAAAATTTGGAAAGGTAGTTGTGACTGAATGTGTTGTTTGACCTTGTGTTCAGCTCTTCTAACTTCTTATTATCTCCATAGGGGCCTTTTGCGACCTTCTCTGTCGGTACTGATGATTCAGAACCCCATGTTATAAAGTTCAGCAGTGACGGTAGGCGGATTTTGTTAACTACTAAAGCTGGCCGTGTTCATGTGCTAGATTCATTCGAAGGCAATAGGGTAAGCATGCAACCTACTAGTTTATATCATGCATACTAGTTCTAGTAAAATGTGGTTCTTATGTTTGTTTTCTTTCTTTCTTTCTTTCTTTCTTTCTTTCTTTCTTTCTTTCTTTCAGATTGCAACGTTTCATGCAAAGCCAATATTAACCAATTCAACACTGGAGGCATCGTTCTGTCCTGAGGGAAACCATATCATATCTGGTTAGAAACCATTCCTTATCACCTGCCCTTTGCAGCCATTGCCATCTTTTTGGTCTACATAGCAATGCATAATCGTCTTCTCTTGCAGGCTCTGGTGATGGTAGTGTTTACGCTTGGAATGTTGAGAGCGGAAAGGTGCAGAAGAACATGTCATGTTGGTATTGAAACTACCTATATGTTATATATCTGTTTGATGACTGATGTACGGTCATTCTTGGACATCAGGTTGCATGCTGGCAAAGCACAGATACCAAACCGCCACGGGTAAGGTGGTCACCAGGATCCTTGATGTTCGTGACAGGAACAACAGAACTGTCCTGCTGGGTGCCGGATTTGTCCAAGGTGGAATCCTTTACCATCACCGACACCCAGGCCCCTGCCGACACCGACAGCGAGTAGATGCAAATGGTAAGAGGTGGGACTGCAATCTGCCGTGTGGCTGGTTGACGCGGCTCAGTTAAGAGTAAGCATAGTAGGAGATTGTCTAAACTTCTTCTCATCCTGTTACAATTCAGTGACTCTTAATTAGGTCATCAGCTGTGAACGAGGAACAACAAACTATAGCGGAGCTTCTGTATGGATCTGTTGTGATAATTGGGTTTTGTTCTTGATGACAGTAATTTTGCTTTGTGTCGTGAGAAGTATGCTGCACATTAGCATGTTATATAAGAGTCGTCTGCTCAAGTTGTGCATTGTGATACTCTATCTAGGTGCAAGAAAATATCTCTTTTTTACAGCCAAACAAACAAAAGGTGCCCTTTATGATGTAGGCATGTTTAGTTTGGATTGGATTAGGTATCCGTTCCTGTGTTAAGAAGCGTTCGAGCTCGTTGGCTAGGCCCGCAACTGGCTGGTAAATAGTTTTCATGGGCCTCTTAGCAGGCCGCCAAAGGAACAGGCCCATCTTGTTTTGTCGGCAGGTTAAAGTGAAACTGGAGACATCACATCACTCCTTTTTCTGCTTACGCAGTCGCTAACATGAACTCAGGTTGTATTAACTAGAATTTATAGTATTTTTTTATAATAAAATAACTTCAGCCGACTTTAATACCAGCCGAACAGACCTCAGCTCGTTACTTTTCAAAAAAAAAGTACAGGCTATTCTTTTTATTTATTTACGAACGTTTCTTTTTCTATAGGACAAACTAGTAGTACTAGTATAGTAGTTAGGAAAGCTAACTTAGCTTTGGCAGTTGGCACGCCATGTAATCAAATTTCTGCGTTCCAAATCGTAAACAAAACCAACAGACACATTGACAGCCTAACAAAACATGCGTCCACATCAATATCTAAGGCTACCACCACCTAGCACCACCTAGCAGGTTGGTGACCCAATAAACAAATCCATGATATTGGTAGGTAGTTGTAGTTACCACAATATTTTTTTAATATAACTGCTTACTTAGTCTTCTTAACAAAAATTGAACTTAGTATGTATTATACACCCGAACAGTTCACATAGTTCACTTACACTCGTAAAACTGAAGCGACTAATGATATCTGCCCTTCCTCTATTTCCTTCTCCTAAAATCGTGCTTGAAAAAAATTGCCCTTTCGTTCTCTATATACACTAGAGACGGTCTAAGCGTCTATGTACAACTATCCTGACCCCCTAGGTGCCGCTAAAGCGTGTTATATTAATTTTTTTCTCTACGTTAATACAAAGATACGCAAACCTTTTGCGTGATCGAGAAAGAAAATCGCGTTTGAAGTGCCTGTATAGTTAGTGTCCCTGTCATGCCACGCCCAGATTCTGGAAATGGCCAAAATGAGATGTTCGCGACCTTGCCAAAATCAGAAACGTTGTTGGCTGTGAGTGTGACATGTGGGCCCAAGTTGTTTGAAAGAACCCAGTACATGAATGTAATCTGTATTGCTTAAGGGGATTGAGGTTCCATAATTCTTGTCGTTGAAGACATCAATAAGGTCTTAAAACATAGCTTTGACTACGAGTTACTATTAGTAATGAATAAAAGAATTCAAGAAAAACACATTATGCGTGTCGTATCTCTGTCTTAGGAATACAATGTTTAGAAGTTATGTCTAAAGCATAACTTGAGCCTTCTCCAAGGGAAGAATGATTATATGGAAGGGAATAAAGTAAGTTATAGTGTCATCTCTACAAAATTACAACCTGTGCAAAAAAACAGAACAAATCACATTATATGGATGTCTATGAATCATTGTTTGGCAGGATTCTCTCGGACTCCTAATTTATATCGTGAGAATAGAGGGAAGAACCAACTCTTTGTGAATAGCACTACTACAATTACTAGTAGTAGGAGGCAGAACCAAAAGAAGCTGTGCCGATCACAATCAGACGCTCAATCTAAAATAGCCAGGGGAGGTAAAAATGACTTCAAATTTGTTGGAATGAATGACGGTGTAAAAATGAAGTGAATCGTTGAAGAAGCTCCCACGGTACCCGCGTCGTCTCCCGTGAGAGGCGACTCGGGGCAACGCGGCCGCGCTCCTAGACCCCACCTCCGACTACTCCCTGTCCGCCGCACGCGTGGGGGCTGCCTTTCATCTTCCTTGGTGCTGCATGTGGCTGCCGTCGTTGTTTGTGGTCTGGCTGTGGAGATTTTCGCTGTGCCTGTGCGCGCTTCATTTCCTTCAACACTTGAGTTTGTCCTACAGGGTGGTGTCGCTTCTTCGGCGGATGCTTTGCCACCCCGCTTGTCACTTCTCCGGCGGATGCTTTGCCGCTGGTGTTCATCTCGTCTTCGGCGGATACTTGGCCACCGTGGTCTCTTCTCCCGCAGATACTTTGTCGCTGTGGTCACGCCGGCTTCTGTGGCGGATACTTTGCCGTTGAGGATGCTCTGGCTCTTTCTTTGGCGGATACTTTGCCGAAGCTCGTCTGGTCTTCTTTGGGCGGATACTTTGCCGAAGCTCGTCTGGTCTTCTTTGCGTGCATGCTTTGCCACCACGTCTTCGTCAACCACTCAACCTGTAGGCTACTTCTGTGTTGTTTTCTGATCATAGGCTCAGTGTGTGGGTGTTGTGGCTGGGGGTCGTTTTCCCCCCTCCGTTTTTTCTCGTTGTTCTTTGTGTTTTTCGGACTGTGGTAATCCCTGGATTAATTACGAGTCTTTTGTATCTTTCTAAACGCAACTCCCTCTTAATGGAAAAACGTGCCTAAGGTACGATCCAGAAAAAAAAAAAGACAAGATGGTGCTGGTAGCCTGGAACTGTGTGTGGTGGGTGTCGGTGCACATCAGCACGTGGTGTGCTGACGAGGCAGCAAAGCAAAGAGTCAGTGGAGTAGGAGTGAGGCAAAGAAGCGCGCGCTGCTGCTCAACTGTAAACAAAGCAGCAGCAAGTAAGGATGAAAACGGAACGGAAATATCCCGAATCCAACCGTATCGTTTTTTTTATATTTAATCCGATCGAATCCGCATTTTCTTGTCCGACTTTACCGTTTTCGCTTTCGCATTTCAGATGTTTCGTATTTCAAATGTAAAAGTAGAAAACGGTTTAGACATTTTTCTGACCGTTTTCTACTTTTCTACTTTTAATTTGAAATATTCCGAATTGAAAATTCGGTTTAAATCGAATTTGGCCAACTGCACAGGTCATACAGCCCAATTACAGGTTGTTCACCACGCAGCTGTGTTCTTTCTACTGGTGGCCAGCTGCCCTCTCTTATAGACGGCGCTCAGCCTCGTCTCTCTTCACCTCATGAGATGGTGCTAAATGTTAGGAAACCGGCAGCATCTACACGAAAGCCCACCTGGGCCATAGCCCATCAAGCTCATCGGTTTAACCCCCACTTGCAAAGTCAATCATTTGATAGTTTTTGCATCAGCCGAATAAATCTTTGTTACTCAAAAGAAAAATCTGAATAAATCTTTAAAATAAAATACTACATCTATTCTAAAAGATTAATAAAATTATTCTGACTCAGTTCGAGTTCATGTTTCTATAATATGCACTTGTTAATTATTATATGCACTTGAACTTGATCATGTATGCACTTAGTCATGCACTTGGTCTACGGGTCGGTATTCCGTATTGAGTTTTCGTATACCGACCGTGTTCGATATAATTCCGCTCGAATTGTTTCGTTTTCGAAATTCTCGATATTCCGTAAGTTCGTGTTCGTTTTCGTGTTCGGTTTGTCCGCTTTCGTTTTCGTTTTCGTATTTAAATATAAAAGTAGAAAACGGTTGAGGAGTTCTCCGTTCGATTCCGTCCGTTTCATCCTTAGCAGCAAGCATACATGTATACGAAGAAGAAGAAAATAATCCAGGAGGCACATGGGACATGGCTGCCCTGCCCTGCCACAGGTGGCTGCTGGACTGTCCATGGATGCATCTGAGCTCATCGATGCCCTTATCGTGAGGTTAATATAATAAAATGAAACAACAAAACCGTAAGAAAGCGGAGAGAATAGAGTAGTTTTTACTCAACAAATAAATAAATAAGAACAGTGTGTAGCAGTATAATTTATGGTGTACTAGTAGATAATAAATAAATAGAGCTCTTCATTCACACTCGACATTATACTAATCTTGTCTGAAAACTGCATCAACAAACTGGACTGGACTACAGTAGCTAGGAAAAGGAGAGATGGAGATAAAGAAAAATGGAAGCAAGAACCAACCAATAATCACGCAATCAACTCAAGAAGCAGGAAAAAAACTAGTAGTAGTAGAGATCATCGATCTCAAGGAAAAAATTAAAAAAAAAACTAAGTAAAGAAGAAGAAAACTGTAGTGTAGGTGCAGCACCACAACTCATCAGCACAGAAGATCTGGAGCCTGAACCGACCGACTGATGGAGCCACATGACTACTCCTCAGATCAGATCAGAGCATCCTGTTGAGGAGCAGAGCCACGCCGGCGGCGGCAATGGCGTGGCGGCGAGGAGCGACGGCGGTGGCGAGGCGGCGCTGGAGGACTTGGCCTTGGACTTCTTGGCGGGCGGCGAGGGCGAGTCATCGGAGGAGGAGGTGTCAGAGGAGGAGGAATCACCACCGGAAGAGGAGCCGGAGGATCCGGATCCGGAGGACGAGGACGAGGAGGACTTTGCTGTGACGTGGACCTTCATTGCCGTGGTAGCAGTAGCCATAGCTGCAGATGAAGTAGTAGTCCTTGGCCTCCTTGAGCTGGAAGGCGTAGGTGCTGCCCTTGCTGTAGCTGCTCAGCGCGCTGGCCTTGTCGCAGTTGTCGTACCCGACCTCGTCCACCTGCACCACGTCCGACCGACCGTTTCTGGTACTGGAAGACTGCAAGGATCCAACAATGGCAGATATCATCACCATGGATCCATGCCAATGCCGTGCTGGTGCATGGACAAGAAGAGGAAGAACAACAGCAAAAGATGCATGCTTACTGAGCCAGTCTCCCTTGTAGAAGGGCTTGTGCTTCTTCACCCAGGCCGTGTAGTCCACGTCGGGGTTCCACCCCTTCTCGTCGCCCACCGTGTAGTTGGCCGCCACCGCCGCCGCCGGCAGCTGCGACGCCGCCACCACGGCGGCCAGCAGGAGGGCCAGCGCCAGCCGCGTCGCCGCCATTCCTCTGATCTGCTTGCTGGCTGTGCTTGGTTGGGAGCTGGCACGGATGGGAGGTGGACCGGTCGGCCAGATGAGCTTGCAGGTAGCTGGAGGAAGAGAGGACTGAGGAGCTGAGCTATCTATCAGCAGTGGCAGTGTGTGGGGGTGGTGGTGGGTGGGGACGAATTGAACCAACGGACGGACAGCAGTTGGTGACCTCTGCTGCTGATCTGGATGAGTGAATACAGTACTCCACTCTATTGCCAAGAAAGAACCCTCCAGATGCAGAAGGAGAGGACTTGGATTTATTTTTTTATTCATCTGTCAGTAACTAGCATGGACGACGTCAGATCAAATCGAGTGAGGCCCTGTTTAGATCCCAACTAAAATCCAAAAATTTTCAAGATTTCCCGTCACATCAAATCTTGCGACATATGTATGGAGCATTAAATGTAGGTAAAAAAAATAACTAATTGCACAGTTTGTCTGTAATTGACGAGACGAATCTTTTAAGCCTAAATAGTTCATAATTGGATAATTTTTGCCAAATACAAATGAAAGTGCTACAGTAGCCCAAAACCAAAAATTTTCGTACCTAAACGGGCCTGAGATTCACACGTTTCTACGCCGTACACGTATACAGTGACAATATATAACTCCCACTGTAAAAAAAATACAATTCTAAATTTTTGACTAAATTTTAGAAAATGGTATCAAAACATGGTAGACTACTATAAAATATATTGCATCATTAATCTAACAATACCTAATATATATATATATATATATATATATATATATATATATATATATATATATATATATATATATAATATATATATATATATATATGTTAGTCTTTTATAGATTTGATTAAGATTGAAATTCTTTAACTCCTTCAAGAAAAGAGAACTACACTTCTATTTTTGAGACAGAGAGGATTACTGAAGGTACTACCTCAAAGGCTAATAAAGGTGGGCGTGTGCAGCAATTATTCAGACATCTGGTAATCCATGGAGTAATAATTAACCATCTGGTATATAGCAAACTATACATGCCATGGACTCACGTAGATCATGGATGCATCATTTCGCGCAGTCAGTCAATTGAGGATCACCTGGAACAGTGCTACCTTGATTGGCATTTGGTTCATTTCGCGCAGTCAGTCAGCCCTTGTTTAGTTCCACCCCAACTTCCAAAAAGTTGCTACAGTACCTGTCACATCGAATGTTTGCGGCCTGTGCATGGAGCATTAAATGTAGACGAAAAGAAAAACTAATTGTACAGTTTGGTGGGAAATTGCGAGACGAACGTTTTGAGCCTAATTAGTCCATGTTTGAACACTATTTGCCAAATAAAAACGAACGTGCTACTGTAGCCCCAAAATCCAAATTTGGCGAACTAAACCAGGGCTCAATTGAGCATCACCTGGAACAGTGCTACCTTGATTGGCACTCGGTCCATCATCATTGTCTGTATGTAGTAATAGTATTGTTCATGAACTCATGATGATGGAGGATCTACAGCAACGTGTGTACAACAGCTAGCGGCTGGCGTTAAAGCCATTTCGTGCGAGAACTGCACGATCAATGCAACGCAAGGCCATTTCTTCCTTTCAGTTTCCTTCTTCCTACCTAGCTAATGCATGGTTGCTCATTTAAGCCATGGAGTGTTTCAGAAGCAAGCAACCTACCGTACCCAATGCATTCTTTTAATTTATTTCCACATGAATGACATTTATAACCAATCAGATGGTTTTCTTTCTAAGCACACGTTTCAATTCGTCCAAAGAAAAAAGCAAAAAAAAAAAAAAAAAAAAAAAGAAAGAAAAGAAATCATGATGGTTGTGACTCCTGGCGGGTGGTACTACAAGTCATTTATTTTCATCTCCGAATTGACATGTTGGTGATCTCGTCGCAACTCAAAAGTCATGCCTGCCTGTTAGCATTTCGGTCTCATTGGTCATTGCGCAACGTTTAGATTGTGGAAGCTCATTAAGTACACTATATATATAAATCAGTCTCGCCTATTACACCTCCTTCTAAAAATATATATAGATTGTTTTAGTTTTATCTTAAATCATGATTTTCTAGCTTTGATTTTTTTTTTTACAAAAATACATGAACATCTATCTATAAAATGAAACTAGTTCGATTAAATCCACCATCAACTACTATTCTTTGTTATTGTGGATACTAGTATACTTTTCTATATGCTCAATCAATGCTAAAGAAATTTGACTTATAATAAACTTACAATTACTTGCATTTTTAACAAAAGAATAATGTAAACCACCAATGCAACCAGAGAAAGACGAACTTCAGCAATGGACCATCGTTACACACTAATAACTATAATAGCTGTATATAAAACAATACCCGCCTTTTGCAAGATTCACCGTCTCAAAGATTCGTTACTACTCCCTCCATTAATTTTCTACATGTCGTATTAGATGACCGGATTTAGAAAAAAGCGAAGTGGTTCACAACATGCGAACTATATATTATGAAAGTATTTCTTATAGTGAATATCTAGAAATATAAATCATGTGGTGTGTGGTTAACTTATATAAAGCTTTAAAATTGATATAGTCAAAGATAGAAATATTTAATTTGGGACAAAACTAATACGACATGTAAAAACATAGGGAGTATTAAAAAGTGAACTAGTGATAATGGTATATAGGCACAAAAGCTTGGTTGTAGCTTCTTAAATAAACCAACTATAAACATCCAAGAGAGCAGCGACGGAGGCAGCGGTGGGGCTTGGGGGGCTCTAGCCCCCCTATTGATCCTAGGCACGTGGAGCCCCCCTAAACCCTCTCTTGAAATTGTATGCATATATGTATTAGGTAGGATGGGCTAAGGTTAAAAGAAGATAAAAAAAGTCTCTATTCTTTTGTTCAGCCTCTTCTAAATTTTTTTCTGGCTTCGTGCCTGCAAGAGAGATGAGAGACCTGTGCATGATAGGAGGAAGAGGGAGGGGGCAGTTATTAGTTAGGCCCGGCCATGTGAGGTGAGCGAGGAGATGCCGGGCCATATGCTCCTTTGTTTCCGACAATGCCACTGAAGTTTAGCAGCAACGTGTGGCTGGCGCTCATCAGTGTGCCTTTTGCGTTCAACTGATCTACTACTTTCTTGCTGGCTCCACACACATATCTATCCCATATCTCATCAAAAGCATGCAGGATTGCACCATGGCCATGTGATGAGCTTCTTTTGCTTTGCTTTGCTCATGGTCATGGGCAGCAACTTGCCTGGACCGCCCTCCAAGTCTTGATACCAGTCATCAAGCTTCTTTTCGTCTCTCAGGTGCTCCCCTGCATGCCAACCTAAATATATCTCTGTTCACCCTCTGATTTACAGCAAAGCAAGCAAAGGAAACATACCTCCTTGCGTTGCATTTGCATTTGCGTTGTCTCTCTGAACACGCAAATGCAGGGCTCACGTGAAGAAGTCGGATCCAGATCTCCAATGCAAAGTGCTCACCCTATCAAAGGTTGGTGATTGAAGCACCAATACATGCTTTGGCTCAAGCCTCAGGGGTTGCATTGGAGCAAAGGGTACTTTCTATCCACCAATCTGCTTCGCTTCGCCTGGCCTCATCTCGCCACGCCACGCCACCCAACTATTGCCTCGCTCCCTATTGCACCCTCTACTGATCAACCTCACTACCTTTTCCAAGATGGCTGTGGCTGGCACCCCACGACATTGCCGGAGCCAGGAATTAGGCATAGGAGGGGGGCCAAACAAAAAATTGGTGGTCTATACCACCTTATTAATAATCAACAAGTCTATGAATAGACTATATGTATCATCAATATTTTCATTTGGTCCGTATATGCGATATCAATAGCTTGCAGATTCATATTTCCATGGTACACCAAACAATATAAAGAAGAAGGGAAAATATCTAGATAAATATATTTTTTTACAAGATTGGGAAAATATAATTTGGATTAAAAAAATATAAATGGAAGAAACATATATTCATAAATGTCTTGCTTAGTAGCAAGATATCCATGCTAGTGTATTAGGGTTAACAAAGGAAAATTTAAGCAACAAGTGTTTGGATGGGGGGGGGGGGGGGGGCACGACCCCTACTCCACCATCGGTTGATGAGTCCTGCTATGTTACCACCTCCTCCACATCAACATAATTACTAGAGGTCGTCTTCGAAAGCAAAACTGTTCAAGGATATGTGTGAAGAACCTTATATACTACCACATATGCTTGAGCCCTGCTCTACCTCTAGCAACATCCCTATTCAAGGGATGACCCTTCCTAGAGCCAGCTTTGATTTCTCTGGTTACTTGGGACACATACACCATTTTCCTATATATTATGCTATTTTCAGACACTTTTGATTTTAGCAAAATATAAAAGTTGTCATTTTCAACCAACTTCATGGCAATTTTCGATTGTCACTTTTAAGAAACTCTTGACCGAACAAATTTCTATTTCATATATCATAATATGGTTTCATCTCTAGGTTAGAAAACCATTTCGCGTGGAAAGATAGAATAGAAGATAGCAACCGGTAGCAAAGATCGTCAATGGGCCTTTAACGCGTTCCTTAGATACCCGTCCAAATCAACATGGGCTGGCCCATCACGAGAGACAGCCCAATACCCGTCCCAATTCACATCCCGTCGGCCGTCGCCCTCAGATAAAAATCTGGCAGAACCCGAACTGTAGAACCCTAGCCTTGCGGTCGCGGATCCGTCCTGCAAATCTCCTCACCCACTTCTCCGCAGGTGAGCAGCGACCAGCGTGTCCCTCGATTCAGATCTTTTGAAATTTGTCAGCTCTCTGCTTTTTTCCTCCTTCTGATCTTTCTGTGCTCTTCTTCTTCTTGCTGCCGCTGTTCTTCTGTTACTGTTACTAGGATCTCTATAAGATTCCCCGAGATGTCGGACGAGGAGCACCACTTCGAGTCCAAGGCCGACGCCGGCGCCTCCAAGACCTACCCGCAGCAGGCCGGCACCATCCGCAAGAACGGCTACATCGTCATCAAGGGCCGTCCCTGCAAGGTGAGATTCACCATCTCCCACTCTGTCGCTTGTTAAGTCATGCAGTTGATCTCATGGCTTGTTTTGTTGTTGGGAAAAAATTGCTTTCTTGTTGGTAGCCTTTTGTTTTAATTAATTCCCGTAGCTTAGAGATGCATCAAGTGCTAGATCTGCTATATCAACCCGTGAAAGGATGTTTGCTGCAGATGTGGATAGATATGTTGCTCTGTAGGATAAAGATTTGATCTTTAGTTTGGTGCCTTTAGTAAGGTTTCAATTTTTCAACAATTTCCATCTGGCTTATGTGCTCCATGGGGCTACTTCCCTACAGTGGTTCTGTAATCTGTATGCCATGTCCTCTGAATCTGTCTAAACAATTTCTGTACGTAATGATGATTATTACTGAACAACTAGACAGCCTTGTGGATTAGCAAGCTATCCATCTTGAATTATATCACATATATACCTGTCTCAAAAAGGTGTTTCAGTTGGATATTCATTTATGAGACAACAAGTTCCTGCAAGATTATTTGGAGAAAGCAGACTGAAACTAGGACTTGCTATTTGGTGGTTCTGAATGATATGTTTAGCTCAACAATGCTGGTTAAACTAGAACTATTTCCATGTTTTTTTTTCTTCTGGCTTCTACTTGGCAAAGTTCTTTTTTGCTCCTGGCACCTTTCCTTCAACATAGTTGCTATTTGGAGCAGTGTCCATCATTGATGAATTGTTGTTTGGAGTCATTATCCACTTATGGTGGTACGAGTTGATAGGCAACATTCAACTTTTCTGTCATTAGTGTTTATAGCCTGGTTATACATGTTTTCATACTGGACTCCACTATTTTTCTTGCTACCCTATTTGCTTACCTGGAGTTGGGGATGATAACTAGAATGCCATTTTATTACTTTGTTATATTCCTTTCTGGTTTGCATGTCTGGTATGGTAGCTATATTCTCTCATTAGATCTATCAATTCTCTTAGCGTGATGCTCATGTCAAGCAACCCTTGGTCTGACAATAATTTTGGTATACGCTTTGTTTTAGGTTGTTGAGGTCTCCACTTCCAAGACTGGGAAGCATGGCCATGCCAAGTGCCACTTTGTTGGCATTGACATTTTCACTGGAAAGAAGCTTGAGGATATTGTTCCTTCTTCTCACAACTGTGATGTAAGCTATCAGTATGACTCCTTGCGTTGCTTGTTCAGTTAAGTGCACAGAATTTGGTAACCTTTTGTCTCATGCCTGCATTGTACAGGTTCCACATGTTAATCGTGTTGAGTATCAGCTGATTGACATTTCTGAAGATGGATTTGTGCGTTTGCTTCCATTCCAACCTGGCCTCTGTCTTTCCATTCAACTTTGTCTTTTTGGCAAGTACATTCCGGTTTATAACATTGATGATGGCATTTTACAGGTCAGCCTTTTGACTGAGACTGGCAGCACTAAGGATGACACCAGGCTTCCCACTGATGAAGCTCTGCAAGCCCAGGTCAGTTAGCCGCACAAGCCTACGCTTCTGTTCCAAATCTCTTAGACACTTTGCTTGACATCTGCAGATCAAGAGTGGATATGATGAAGGAAAGGACATCCTCCTGACCGTGATGTCTGCCATGGGTGAGGAACAGATCTGTGCTGTCAAGGAGATTGGGGGCAAGAACTAAAGCTCTGCTTCTTCGGACCCGCTGTTTGAGGGCAATACCTGTTGTCTTGTGCTTAGAGTTGAGAAGCTGAGTTGAGATACATACATAGGCGTTTAAGTTATCTGTGGTTTTGGGTACCTGGAATTTGATGAGATGGTGTTATTACTTTGTGGTACTTGGTTATCGATCTCTGTTATCTTTTTTGAACTGAAGTAACTCCGGTTATCAATGGGAATTGCTTTATATATATATAAGGTGCCCTGGTTGTGAATGCTGCAACAAATGAAGCAACCACTTTTGTGGGTGGAAGCAATTCAGTTGGTTGCTTTCTGTTATTTCTCAAATGATGATGAATGTGTCTGCCACTTCTATCCTCTGTTATGCAAATCTGTTTTTCAAACTGGAAGTTAGCTGTCAAAAATATCCATAAACTAAGTATTCTCTCACTATATTTTAAAACAAATTTTATTTTATTTAAGTTCCAAACAAGACCCCGTCCTCTGTTTACCGAGCATTTGGCGCCTTTCACGGATACTATCGCTTACGGCAGCCGCGCTCAGTGAAGATAAGCTACGGGGCCACTCAGCGACTCCCATCCCATGTCCACCACCGCCGTGCTCCCCTCCCCGGCATCGACCAGGCACACGTCCGGCGGCAGTGTCCAGCATGGCGCCCTCACGGCGGACCGCGCGGCGGCGCTGCTGACGGGCTGCGCGTCCGCGTGCCGCGCATCGGAGCTCCACGCCGCGGCGGTGCGCGCCGGCGTGGACCAGGACAAAGCCGTGGACTTCCGTCTCCAGCGCGCGTACGCCGCGTCCGGCCGGCTGGACCTCGCCGTGGCGCTGCTCCGCCGCACGGCCGACCCGACCGCCGTCTTCTACACCTCCGCCATCCACGCGCACTCCTCCCGGGGCCTCCACCAAGCGGCGCTGGCGCTCCTCTCGGAGATGCTGCTGTCGCACGGCCTCCTCCCCACCGCGCACACCCTCTCGGCGTCCCTCCCCGCGTGCGGCGGCCTCGCGGTCGGCCGCGCGCTGCACGGGTACGCCGTGAAGCTGGCGCTCTCCGGCGAACCGTACGTGGCCACCGCGCTGCTGGGCATGTACGCGCGCGCCGGGGAGGCAGCGGCGGCGCGGGCGCTGTTCGACGGGATGCGGCCGGACCCGCACGTGGTGTCGGTGACGGCGATGCTGACCTGCTACGCCAAGATGGGCCTGCTAGACGACGCGCGCAGCCTGTTCGACGGGTTGCCCAGCAAGGATCTCATCTGCTGGAACGCCATGATGGACGGGTACACGCAGCACGGGCGGCCCAGCGAGGCGCTGCGTCTGTTCCGGCGGATGCTGAGGTCGGGCGTGGAGCCCGACGAGGTGTCGGTGGTGCTGGCGCTCTCCGCGGTGGCGCAGCTGGGCATGGCGGAGTCCGGGAGGTGGCTCCACTCGTTCGTGAACAACAGCAGCCGCCGGGTCCGGCTCAACGCCAGGGTCGGCACGGCGCTCATCGACATGTACTACAAGTGCGGGAGCCTGGAGGACGCCGTCGCCGTGTTCCCTGACCTCGGCGCCGACAGGGACGTCGTCGCGTGGAACGCCATGATCAACGGGTACGCGATGCACGGGCACAGCCGGGAAGCGCTGGAGGCGTTCAGCCAGCTCCGGGCGCAGGGGCTCTGGCCGACCGACATCACCTTCATCGGCGTGCTCAACGCGTGCAGCCACTCCGGGCTGGTCGACGAAGGCCGCGCGCTGTTCAGGCTGTTGGAGGAAGAGTACGGCATCCAGCCCAAGGTCGAGCACTACGGCTGCATGGTGGACCTCCTCGGTCGCGCCGGGCGCGTCGAGGAAGCGTTCGACCTCGTGCAGAGCATGAAGACGACGACGGCAAAGCCTGATGCGGTGATGTGGGCGTCGCTCCTCTCTGCCTGCCGGTTGCACAAGAACATGGCGCTGGGGCAGCAGATCGCCGACTATCTAGTGGCCAACGGGCTCGCCAACTCCGGCACGTACGTCCTGCTGTCGAACATCTACGCGGCGGCGGGGAACTGGCGGGAGGTGGGGCGGGTGCGGTCGATGATGAGGGCGAGCGGCTTCCAGAAGGAGCCCGGGTGCAGCGCCGTGGAGGTGGGGCGGCGGGTGGTGGAGTTCGTGGCCGGGGACCGGAGCCACCCGCGCGCGGCGGAGATCTACGCCAAGCTGGAGGAGGTGAAGGGCATGGCGCGGGCGCGCGGGCACGTGCCGCGGACCGAGCTGGTGCTGCACGACCTCGACGACGACGACGCGGCCAAGGAGCAGGCGCTGGCGGTGCACAGCGAGAAGCTGGCCCTGGCGTTCGGGCTCATCAGCACGCCGCCTGGGACGGCGATTAAGATTGTCAAGAACCTCCGGGCGTGCGCCGACTGCCACGCCGTGCTGAAGCTGGCGTCGGAGGTGACGGGGAGGAGGATCGTGTTCAGGGATAGAAACAGGTTCCACCATTTCGTCGACGGGTCATGCACTTGTGGAGATTACTGGTGAATGGTGATGCGATGCATGCAGGATGGCAGCTGAACAATGTGTAATCAGTGCATAAGATAGTCTGATTAAGCATAAAAGTAAATGGCATTGACATCTGAAGTGTTAATGTAAACAGTCAACTAATTTTGGTACAATGAAGCAACAACGTGTAACTGTCTTTTCCTTTTCAAATATGAAAGGATAACAAATGAACTCGTCTTTGATTGTTGTCAATGTAATCTAACAGAAACATACAATTTATATGCTATTGTTTTCTGCATAAGGCATTGATTCTGAAGACAAGGGACAAAAATGTCTGATCAAACATTAGAGCGAAGGTGCAAATTGCTGAAGCACATGATGAAAGCTAGACACAGAAGAAGAAAAAAAGCTTCTAATTAACCATGTTGGTATTTCTTTTTTTGTTTTTTTGAGGAGGTGAAACAACAGAATGTAAAATCAACATGGAAGTACAGAGTACAATTATCTTTTTTCATCCTTACAAATCTTGAGAGTTTCAAAGCCTGAGAGCAACATCCAGAGTTTCAAATCCTAAGGTACAGAGCAAATGGAAGATTGTACTAGCTTTCAAGAAATAGCAATCCATGTTAATATAAATCTAGAGCAAAGTCACCACATGTTCAATTTGAGAGTGATTAAATCAAACTTACTGGTGAATGGTGATAAGGTGCATGCAGGATGGCAGCTGGGTGACTGCGCATACAGCTGTAGTTTGAATGTATACAGGCAGGGAGGCAGCGAGGTGACGCAGCGGAATTTGCAGATATTAGTGGGAAACACAAAGTCATGTTATAAGAGAGACAAAAGTTTCATGTTCAGTGGGTGTATGTGTACCAAAATAAAATGTACGGAAATAGTCAGGGACCGCAGAAAACCAAGCAAAAGGAAAAACCGAATGACTTGCCGGTTTTTCATGACTGCTTTCTTTCCAGATGCCACTACCACTGTCCACTGAGCTAGCGTTCACCATGCATAGCCTGACAAAATTATCACAAAGACCGCAGAAAACAAGGTCATTCATAGTTTCAGACCACACCAGAGCCATCAACTACGTAGTAGCAAACATAAAACCTATCCAACTTACTGTTTTTCCTTGTCAGATACCATTTGCACCGAGGTATCAGCTTCTCCCCTGAAGATGAACCCGTTCCTTGTTCTTCCAAAGTTGGCAGCAGCAAAAGAGCCACAAGATCAGAGTCTCAAGGCATTGCACGCAGTGTGGTGTAGCTCGGCGATGGCAGAACTGAACTGCAAAGGCACACCTGACCCTGCAATTATGGGATGTGCTGTTTCATCCGAGGTTTTAGCCGGCTATGCCATTTAGCTTTCTGTGTCCAAAAATAGGCTATAGCCGGCTATAGCGGGCTATAGCGATAACTAAAGGCTAACTTGTACATAGAAAAACTTAGCTAAATCCTTCTTAAACAGCTATAGCCGAAGATAGCGAAGGCTATAGTCGGAGATTTAAAACCTTGGTTTCATCGCCCTGATCGCAGATCTCACACTGCGGCTGCGGACTAGTATTAACGACCCTTTTTCGGTTTGTGCCCTACACTCTGCCGCCCAAGACCAGAGCAGACCCAGCCCAATATGCCATTTTCTTTAAAGATGAGACAGATAGACGAGGCAGCTGTGGATCGCACCTCCAGCAGAAGAGATGAGGCAGAGAGGCGCTTACCATCTCCATTTTTTCACGAGGCAGCTGTGGAGCTCCTGGAAAGCTCAAGGATGCATCTCTGCTACAGGAATCTTGGTCCTGGACTCTGGAGATTCCTACTTTCCAAGAATACCGGCCATGGATCCCAAGTTTTTTCACTCTCTCTCCATCACATCAATTTTTATCCGCTTACATGGAGTATTAAATGTAGGTAAAAAAAAAAAACTAATTACACAGTTTAGTTGGAAATCACGAGATGAATCTTTTGAGCCTAGTTGGTCCACGATTGGACAATATTTATCAAATAAAACGAAAATGGTACTATTCATCAGAAACAAGGCCCATGATTGCCTCTGCCTCTGTCACTCACGGTGCTGGCCTCTGCCGCCCTGCTGCTGCGCAGCCTCTCTCTTGTGATCCGTAGACCGGAAGTGGGGGATAGATCTGGACCATCTATGCGCACATAAACGGTCGAGATGCGCCGATGACCCAGTCAACCAACGTGGTGTGACTGGAGGACGGTCAGTCGTGACCGCGTTGCAGTTTACTCGAGTTCCTCTATTTTGCTTTTGCACACGAGAAGCTCTGTGTCTTGCGGATTTCAGGAAAAAAAAAGCCCTGAAAACCTGTTTTTCTTCACAAAAATTCCCTTGCAGCCTTGTTCATTTCGTATCTACGTTTTATTAGCTCCGTTTTTTTAGGCACTTAACTGGGGGTTGAGGCACCCCACCTAATTTTTTTTTCATCGATTCTGGCAAGCCGGTGATGGACGGTGTCAAGCATTAGCTCCGTTTTATGCTAATATGTTTTTTTTGTTTCCGAGAATTACCACTAATATGTTTTTTTTGTTTCCGAGAATTTAAATGCATTTATGCCTATTTACTGGGATCACTTACCACTTGAGCTACACGTGTTGTAAAAGTCATCCTTAAATTCTAAATAAGCATATATGTTAGTGCGTTTGTACTTTTTAACAGCATAAATTCTAAATAAGCATATATGTTAGTGCGTTTGTACTTTTTAACAGCACGTGCAAACATACAAGGAAAAATTCAATATCTTGTATACTTTATGCATCAATTTTCTTAGTCTCTTTTAAGTTTCTAAAAATTAATAATGCTCAAATATTATCAGAAAAGTTATAGAATTTTGGTGGCGACCAAATTGCATCAGTATTACATCCCCGAAAAAATAAATTTCATTATGTAAGTAGAATTGTGGTAATCATATGCTACACTAAGTAGAATTGTGATAATCATATGCTACACTTGGCCGGCCTTCCTTACAGAGGACTTGTTACTACTTTTCTCTATCCTCACTATGAAGATGCAAGGCGGTAAAATAGCTAACAATACCTTTCTCACATGTAAATTTAGAATCACCTTGCCCTGTATTGACGTGGATACAATATGCCATCTTTGTATGTTTTAAATATATGTAAGTAGAATTGTGGTACTCATATGCTACACTTGGCCTTCCCAAAAAAAGGACGCCAACCATCATGAATATGCACATATGAATTCTATATCTGTCGCTACGAACTTCGGAGCAGAAGAATCGTTAAAAAAACAGAGCTAATAAAACGAAGATACAAAATGAACCTGACTTGGTCCGGGGCTTGGCCTTCCTATATATCATATAAGCTTACTACTTACTCCTGTCGTATGGAAAGTAGTTGAATATTTATATAACAAGAGTTCTTAGAAAATATTTATTACAATATCAGGATTCAGAGTACGATAATTAAATAGCGAAATGAAAATAAATATCTAACGAAAACGATATAAGGATCCATCTGTGCCCACCAGAAGAATCCTCCACACAAGAGCTACTCTTTAAGCTGCACCTGCAATAGGGTAAAATAAATCATGAGTACACAATATACTCGCAAGACTTACCCGACTAGTGGGAATAGTTTCCCGACTCCAAGGAGTATGATAGGCAATGTGGGTTTGTTGTTTTCTTTTTGTTTGCGAAAATCATTACTAATAGTACGTCCTGAAGATCATGTTTTATTAGCAGTCATGATTACTTCATTAGCTAACCATTCTAAGTAAGCACATGTTCTACTTTCAAGCAAGGGTTGAGCAATCAGAACCATTTCACCATCTTTCATCTTCCAGTTCTTCCTACGGTGCTAGACCATAGCCAAGTCGTATCGTCTCACGGAAAAGCGATTTGCGAATCAATGTATCCCAGCTAGGTATCCCAAAACACATGCCCCGTTTGTACCCTAGGCACAAACAAGACCAACCCATTCCACTCCTATCACGGGGTCTAGGTCCCCGTCTAAACTTGGACTTCAAGCCCCTACACTTGAGATCCGGTCTCAATATGGTACTTAGACCTCCACCTTTCCCAGCCTCCAATCAATCGGTCCGTAAAGAGCCGAAACCCACAACAAGAGCGTAATGAGCCTTCCCGTCCCATAAGCAAGTATGTGCTCAGGATAATAAGTCTGTGACTTGACTACCATCCACAGCAACGGACGGTCCTCAATCGACACGGACAGAGAAAATAGTGTAACCAAGCTAAGCCCCGTGGCCGCGGGACACAACTCGTTACACCCACCAATATCCATACCATATCCCTGTCTAATCTCTATTTTTCTTTCATCATTCTTATCATGAGAGTAATTATAATAATCACCTATTGTGAGTAACGATAGGTTACTCACGCTATCGAAAATTTAAGCATAGCAGCTACTCGAACCTGCACTAGTAAGACTCATAGGACAAATATATCTATGCATGTGGGTTTCATAAAATTCCTGTAACATAAATGCACATAACATATATACATACAATGATTACAAAAAATAAGGGGTTATGCACCGGGGCTTGCCTTGGGCAGGCGCGGTGTCAACTGCGTCAGTCAGTGGCGGCTCCGGGACCTCCTCCTACACAAGAATCTCCTTCTTGTACTCCTCGATGATCTCCTCGAACTCGCGATCGTTAGTGGTCACTATCTCCACCAACTCGTTCTCTATATGCATGCGATAATGATGCAACCATTTAGCATTTAGACAATAACAACTCTTAAAATAAGAATATGCATACTAAGCTATTAAGCTAGCTCTAATGACTAAGATACTAAGCTAACTATCATTTTCATCAAGCAAGGGGTTGGGTTCAACTAACAAACTTTTAGCTTAGCAAACCAAGGATATATCTTTATTTCTACTAATGATTTAATGTATATTGAAACAGAGAGCATCTAACTATCCTAATGCTTAGTCTATTCTAAGGCTACAAAAATTACAGTGAACACATAATAATACAATGAAACTATTATAAAAAATTCAGGATCAAAACTATCGCTAATTCACCACAAAAATTCCTACAATAATCAACTTAATAATATTAAGCATTCTCATACTATTTAATAGATCCTAGTGTCAACACATATAAATATAAACTAAATATACCAACATATAGATCATAATTTTAGGAACCTAACAAAATTTATTTTACAATTTTTGGACACATATATGATTTTATATTAATTACCAAACATCAGCTCACAAATTAAATTAGAAAACTATTTCTAATTCCTTAGGAAAATAAAAAGTGAGTCTCCCGCGCGGCCCACACGCGCGGCCCAAGCGACATAGCGCACGCGCAGCGGCCCACTTCCATGGCCCATGCAAGGCTGGCCCATGCGCGAGGCGCCCGCGCGCTAGCGCTTTATGCAAAAGAGGCCTCAAACTTCTTCCAAATCACAACTAAGTACTAACACTATTTCCCCCTCTCACAGGCCTTCTCACTTAACCCCCGACCTTTCCCTAATTCACCCGCACGCACTCCCAGTGACTCAGTGCACGGTGGTGACACGGTGCGACCGCGCCGGCCACTAGAGGCTCGCGCTGGCCCGTCGGTCGGGCCGACCTTCAACTACGGTCCAACCGCCAACACTAAGCAGCAACGCGGGGCGGTGGGATGCGCTGGAGTGAGCTACGGCGACGCACGGCCATCCGTGGCGGTGGCGCACCCACTCCGGTGAGCTGGGGCTGCTACGGACCTAACTGGCTAGCGAGTGAGCATCAGGAGACTACCGTGGACCAGGACAAGATGATGGTTGGGGTGGAGGATGATGGAGGAGGGGTGGCCACATGCGGCCGAGCCGTGCGGCCGAGCCGTGCGGCGGCGCACCGCGGTGGCACGGTCGCGTCAACGGCGATGGGAAGGCGGTAGTGGTTCCTCTGGCGTGCGCAAGGTGGAGAGGGAGGCCAGGTGAATTGGTTCGGGGTGGCGGTAGGAGGGCTGCCATCAGCACCTGCCGATCATGGCCTTATCGACCCGACGGCAGGGAAAGCTCCAAATTGAAACTTGGCAGTGCGTGCTTCATGGCTGGGTGTGGTTGGGCAGCTGGGGAACTCACTAGCGGGGCCATAGACGGGCGGAATTGATTGGATATGACCTCTCGCTGTCTAACGTGCTGGCGGAATCTTTCTTAGAACGGAATGTTAAGACACGACCTAACATGTTTCTAGGCAGGTAACATATAGAAGACTGAAAGTTGAAGTTCTGGTGGGTCTAGTCAATCGGTTACCTTCCTTATTGCGCCTGCCCCTAATTGGAGCTCTTCTTATCTATTTCTATACCGAGAATAGCTTTATTGACAAACATCCCCTTTTTCTTCGCTCTTTCGGAACCGGTACAGAAATTGGTGCCTTTTCTACTTTGTTTACGTTAGTGACTGGGGGGTTCGGGGAAGGCCTATGTGGGGTACCTTTCGGGTGTGGGATGCTCGTTTAACTTCTGTATTCATCTTGTTCCTTATTTACCTGGGTGCACTGCGTTTTCAAAAGCTTCTTGTTGAACCGACTCCTATTTCAATCTGTGCTGGGCCGATCGAAGATTCAATAGAAGAACTCACAGCCAAAAGAAGCGAAAGAGAAAGGGCTCCACATGGATTGCCTTTTTTTCCTAACTATCAGAAGGTTGTTGCTGTCTTTTTTGCATTAGATTTCTTTCACGAGACTCGAAAATCAAGAGGATGGGAACTCAAATGCATCGGACTAAAAAGGAGGTCTCAACCAGAGCCGTTAGCAGAGGAAATCTTTCTGCCAGGACCCGGAAAGGTCCGTGCCGACGACTTCTGTCACAATCCTGATCTTAAAACAACAATATCCATTTCAAGGAAGGACGACGTACCATGATACTTTCTGTTTTGTCGAGCCCTGCTTTGGTCTCTGGTTTGATGGTTGTACGTGCTAAAAATCCAGTACATTCCATTTTGTTTCCCATCCTAGTCTTTTGCGACACTTCTAGTTTACTTATTTTGTTAGGTCTCGACTTCTCCGCTATGATCTTCCCAGTAGTTCATATATGAGCTATTGCTGTTTCATTCCTATTCGTGGTTATGATGTTCAATATTCAAATAGCGGAGATTCACGAAGAAGTATTGCGCTATTTTACCAGTGAGTGGTATTATTGGACTGATCTTTTGGTGGGAAATGTTCTTCATTTTAGATAATGAAACCATTCCATTACTACCAACCCATAGAAATACGACCTCCCTGGGATATACGGTTTATGCCGGAAAGGTACGAAATTGGACTAATTTGGAAACATTGGGCAATTTACTTTATACCTACTATTCCGTCTGGTTTTTGTTTCTAGTTTGATTTTATTAGTAGCTATGATTGGGGCTATAGTACTGACTATGCATAGGACTACAAAGGTGAAAAGATAGGATGTATTCCGACGAAATGCCATGGATTTTAGGAGGACTATAATGAGGAGGCGGAGAGCTAACATGAAAATAGTGATTCTTGAACGGCCAAGAATCACAGCAAAGAACAGAACACCTCGTTCCCATTTCTCTTTTTGTACGGGGAAGTCCATGGGGACCCACTCCCGAAGTGTCTACATTTTGCTTCGCGTCGAGCTCTAATCGGCCCAAACATTTTCCTTCGAAAGGGCATTGCTGCTTTCTTTCTGTAGTGAGGCTGGCTCTTAAAAATGAGCTAAACTCTGATAGATTTAAAGGTAAATTTAGGTATTCTTATATGTATCGAGTGATTGTGAAGCGCATTCAATGTGCTAGATATGAACAAGGCTTGTTAGCATTGGCACGTGTAAGTCTCCAGTCAACCGGTGGAATACATAGCATCAACCTGGGAGCATTAGCCGATCTGGTACATCAATACATGTTCCTATGCCCATTCCAATCTTGTCTAACTTTGCTAACTTCCCCTCTCTACCCGTATCTAGTTCGTTCTGGAAACACGTCTTCCTATTCCATCTTTTCCCGAATCTCCCTTAACGGCAGAAATAGAAGCTCGAGAAGTAATACCACTAAAAACCTAGTTCGCTCTCAAATAAAAACCTAGTTCACTCGCTAAAGCATCCATGGCTGAATGGTGAAAGCGCCCACCAACCTAGAAAGGCTAAATGGGTAAAAAAGCAGGTTCGATTCCTGCCGGATGCACTGCCTCTTAAAGACAGAAACAGAGGAGGGAAAGAAGGTAGTATAGGGAACTTGCTTTTGGATTCTTATCGAAAGTGAATCCCTCTAACACTTCAGTTAGTGTTTTATCAGAAAATCTTTGCAGCCTAGACACAACAAGTGTGAAAATCTTAGTCACTAGGCAAGAATGGAAAGAGCTTCTTTACCTGCTTGAGAGGGGAGTCAAACAAAGTCTGAGGAAGCATAGCTATAGCAACGTAGTGTCTGAGAAAAGTATGCCTGGAGTAATAGGCCTGAGAGCTACCCGCGCAACTAAAAGAGTTAACTTCTAGAATAACCAGGAAATTGATTTTAGTATAACTCTAATATATATGGACAACGTGGGAGATGATGAGGGCACAACTCTAGCAAAAGAAATAGAAAATCTTAAGAGAAGATGCTAAATTGGCTCTTGTCATAATCTCTTATATCTTTGACTTTGAGAAGAGCTGGGGTCTTCTTCCACCTCTACTCCAGGCTGTGGGCACTAGTAAGAGTATCTTCGCCCCCTCCCTCTTTTTCTTCAGGTAGGAAAGAGTAGTCAGCAGGATTTGGCAAGCCGAAGAAGAAGAATGAATTCCAAGTGCTCTCCTTCTAAGGTGAAGTAATGACTGAGTCCATGTTTGTCCACCGGAATGGCTGACTTGATCTTCCCATCATCTCTATAATTCTCTTTTCTTGCTAACTTCACGGAGACTGAGATCCATGGTAGAAACCTATTTTCCTCAAGGTTCAGCTTGATAAGCCGTAGCTTTCTATCTCGCTCTTCTCTTCAGCATTCCATCCCTGGGGCATTTCACCTTGTTTTTCCCTTGTGAGCCGCCTATGTAAATCCACGATCTTTAGGAAAATTTGAATCAATCATCGCTCCAGTGAGTAACGTATTTTTTGGACTTGTAATAATAGCCTTGTCCAGTAGCTAAGTACTAACTTCTTTACTTTGCTTGCCCTGTCCGCCTTTCAGGAAGCCTACTTGGCGATGAACATTACTTTGAAGGTCGAGTAAACTATTCGAAGGATTGACGATTCAGTCCTCTTTTTTTATGTTGTAGAGTACAAGTCCGTAACTGGTCTTTTCTTTGGGAATGGTAACCTTACCCCGTGGTCAAACTCTTGTCTTGTGGGTGGTCAATCTCAAACTCTTTATTAATATTGGCGGATATTCTCTGAAGGCTAATAATCATTCTAAAAAAATCCTTGCCTAAATCTGTGCCATCGGTGTCCGTCTAGTGAAGATAGCTAATTGGATTCCTCCCCAAGCTTCTTTCTTATTAGTTGCCTCAGCACCAGAGTAATAGACAGTGGGACTAGTTCTTAGTAGGCAAGCACCTCCTTGAGTGTCCAGTGTCAAAAGAATGCTAGGACTAGCCGATCCATCCAAGGTGAATGAGCCGCACGCGCCTCTTGAGCTACTCAATTCTCTCTTCAAGATCTTAGGAATCTTCATCTAGCGCCTAGGTATTTACTCATACCCCGGGTTACAACCTTTCTCAACCTCAGTATGTTTGTGACCTTTTGGTTCGTAGTAAAATGGCTGGAGCCAAATCGTGCCTCACACCTATAATACCTGGTGAAGCACTTTCTAAGTTTAGTGGTACACCAATGAACGATCCCCACATCTATCGTAGTGCTCCCCAATATGCCACTATATCACCAGACCAGATATCACCTTTGCGGTTCACAAGGCATCGCATTTCATGCATCAGCCCACTGCACTGGACAGTGTTAAAGCATGTTCTGCCTTATCTCAAAGGTAATGGCATTCACATCTCGACCCGCTAGCCTCTGGAAAACCATGCCTATAGCGACACGTCCCCCTACATCGATGTTGGATAGTGCTATAAACCAATCTACCAGATAGATCAGGCACCGAGACAGAGATAATTCACCTCCTTGATTTACCTTAACACGCTTCTCTTTCCATTCTATAATCAACAACATTCTTGGGATATCTTCCATTTCACCCTTAACTTGATTTCCAAAGAAGAAGCAGTTACCAGATCCGGGAAGAGCAAACCAAACTAGATGAGAAGGAAGAATGTAGCTAAAACATATGGGTTTCTCTAGAGCTGCATGTACCTGTACCAAACTCTAGAATGTCGATATGGTTGAAGTAGCAAATAGCCAATGTATCAAATAGTCAATGTTGCTCCATAATAAGCCAAAATAGTCCCTGTACCTTTTACAAGGGTAACACCTGCCTTCCATCTCTTCTCTACAGGCATTCACTGAATATAGCACTATCTGAAGGAAAAGAAGGATTCTAGTTAGCTTTTCTGGTTTCCGAATCCAACATGTTTCGGTGGAAATCGAATTCGATGAGTTGGCTGCCAGCCATAATCTTGTTGTCTTCTTCTTTCCCTAACCTTATCTTAGCCTTAGGCGCCTCTCGGAAACTTCATAATATGAATCACTTTCCTCTCCGGGTAGTAACCATAACTTTAACTAGGAACTCGGCATTATAGGACCAAGTCTTCTTTAGTAGCTGCCTGAGTTTTTCCGCTTTCTCCAATCTCCGCCACTTCATCCGTTGTGGCCCGTAATGTCATAGCTTTCAGGGTTGGGTTCTGATAGAACTCTATCCATACAGACCTCCTCCCTTTGCTCGTATATGGCACTTAGAAGAGTGACTTCGCCCCGATAAGGGTTTAGAGTATAGAGAGGATGCTTTTCTATAAATAATAGTAACAGTAAAAGACATAAAGCAAAGACTAGATTAGATGTTGAGTCCGCCGACATTATTTCTTTTTTCTTGACTTTTCGAAGATTGATTGTGATGAACTGGCGCATTTCCTTAGGGAACTTATCATAGTCTTTTTAGTTTGATTTATCGGAAAGAAGGATACTTTTATTATTACCGTAACTTTGATTTTACTTGATACAAAGTTTTGATTACGAAACTTTCCTTGTGACCGGATCTTTTTATGCTCTCTTGGAACCGACAACTTACTTCATGCTATTACTAACACTTATGGCTGAGCCGCACTTGCTTTTCAAAAGAAATTGAAACTCTCATGCCTGAGACTAGCCAATAGAAGAAAGAGCCAAAAGCAAGACATAGCAGCATCCTTTTTCTTCGCTTTCTTCAACATTGCGAATCTACCTCACTCCTCATCAGAACTCACATACAAATTTATGGTATCATCTGGTTTTATTTCGTCACTACAACAATAAAATGTGAAACCAATATTCATCATGAAACTTTAGACACTGATGATTGGGGTACTAATAAAAGTGAAAGACCAGGCTTATAGCTAAGAAATTGACTTAATAACATGACCCCTTACTCAGTTTGCCGTACTCAAAAGAAGCACGAGCGTCACCCTAGCCAGCATTCTTTGGATTTAGTAGAATCCAAGCCATCTTACTCTTAGTAGAGGTCAATTCAATGCTCTAATAAGCTTGCGAGAAAGCCTAAGTGAAGTTCAGTCTCTTTTTTAGTCTGTCTATTTTCAGTTTTTAAGCAAGTGACCATAGGGCAATGGAAAGATCTGATACGGCGTTATAGGCCTTGTAGGTTGCAACTCCTTTTAAGATAATAAAACATAACCACGAGGGAGATTACGAATATTCCAAGCATATACATCTTAGGCCAGTAAGCTAAAGATAGATGAAATCCAGTAAGACATCCAGAAGCAAACGAGTTCTCAAGTGGCGAGATAAAGCTTTGTATAGCTGCTGCCTTTTTCATATATACATATGTAGAAAGGGGTATAGCTGAGGAGTTTTGAATTCGAAGAGCAGGCATATTGAGAATAAGCGAGTAGTTTGATTTCTTACCTCACTACTGTTTCAAGTGCTTTTGCCTTCTAGCAAGTGTGAGTTCCCCCTAGGTAGGGCTATAGACTAAAAGATATCTGTCAATGATAGATCAGTAGATTTCTTTCTTTTAAGAGTTCTCTTGCTTGTACTATAAGTTAACATCTTCATTACTCGATGGATTCCCCCACTCCAGTGCGTGCTACTTCTCTCCTTAAGCCGCTCTCTCCTTTTATCAACTTATGAAGCCTATTGATCTCCCGTCGCTCACTATGGATGGTTGCAGTTGCCAAAAGGCTACCTTTTCGCACAACACTTAAATGAATCACTGATTGGTTTTTACGTACGTAATACTTAACCTTACAATCGACATTGCCCTTCTTCTTGCAATAGAGGATTCGTTCTCTACGCCGAAAGGACTAAGAGCTCTTATTCCGCAGCTTTTAGCACATAATGGAATTCCTCCTTCTATGCCTCCTCATCTGTCTCGCCTGCAAATCCTGCTAACAGCCTAGTCTATTAGGAAACAGCTGATTCAATTGCTAAAACTGTTGTTTGAGAAGGGACTAACGGCACTGATTTCTAGTGCTATAACAGAAACAGCCCTTAACGCGCAAATAAAAGCCCTCACAACACTCTTTACATGCAACTGCTCCCGCTTATGGTAGTAGATAAACATGTGGTGGACATGTATCTGCAGCCTCTGCTGCTGGTAGATTGACTGTTTTATATGGACTGAGGCTGCAACTGAGGGTAGTGCCTAAGAATGCTACTCTATTCCTAGAATTAGGCAAAACAACCCGGTGGGGTAAAGTCATCAAGTAGACTATGGTTCACAATAATAGTGACTGACACGAGATGCGATGCCAAGTTAGAAGGTCAAAAGTAAGAATGTTGGAGGGGTGATGCAATGATCCTAGGTGTAGATTGGCTTATCCGCCTGGGGCTACTGAAGGTAGACTGGGGAAAGGGATCTTTAATGAAGGGGTACTTACACCGTTAAAAACATACTCCATACCTAGTTTACATATTATTGCCTAGTGGGAATGATGGAATTCCCAGAAAGCGAACCCTTGTTAAGTAAAGCCGAGTCCTTTGCTACCGGGCATTAACTACTGGTCACTCCTAAATCTACATGGTATGGACTGCTAAATCGATTCCTCTTGGCTTTACTACGATATCACCAGATTAGCAAGAAAAGCTTTCCTCCACAATCAAGCCAAAGAAAGCGCTTTTCCTAAGCTAAGAATGTGGTGCCTTTACCAATTACTAATTGTGCATGGGAAAAACAGTTACAATGGATTTCATTACTGGATTGCCCAAGATCAGATATATTGACCAGAGGGTTGGACAAATGCCTAGAAGGGAAAGCCAGCATGGTAGGAAGTAGGTTCTAGCTTTCATCAACCCAGAACGATAGTGAAAGCTCTAGTTTGGTTTTGGTTAATTGATGAAACCCTAAGTGCTAACCTAGTTTATCAAAGTGATTATGGGATAGGTAGCACTACTCCAAGTGATGAAGCAATGGTGAAGATCATGATAATGGTGATGGCATGGTGATGATCAAATGCTTGAACTTGAAAAGAAGAAAGAGAAAAACAAAAGGTTCAAGGCAAAGGTATAAATAGTAGGAGCCATTTTATTTAGGTGATCAAGACACTTAGCGAGTGTGATCACATTTAGATTAGATAGCCGTACTATTAAGAGGGGTGAAACTCGTATTGAAATGCGGTTATCAAAGTGTCACTAGATACTCTAACTCATTGCATATGCATTTAGGATCTAGTGGAGTGCTAACACCCTTGAAAGTATTTTGTGAAAATATGCTAACGCATGTGCACAAGGTGATACACTTGGTGGTTGGCACATTTGAGCAAGGGTTAGAAACTTCACCGGCGGAGTGTCCGCCCATAGAGTGCGGACAGTCCGACGGTGCCACCGGCGCCCTATACAGAAAAGACAGGGTCTTACAGAGTGGACCGGACGCTGGTCATGTGGTGACCGGACACTGGGGTCCTACGTCCGGTCAGTGGTAGCAGTGAGTGCGCGGTTTTGGTCTTTGACCAGACGCTGGCAGGGTGCGTCCGGTCAGTGCTGACGTATGCTGACGTGAGGCGCATAGAGGAAACATTGAGTGACCGGACGCTGGGTGAGTCCGGTCAAGCATGACCGGACGCGTCCGGTCGTGAAATTTTGCGTTTGGAACCTTACTGGAAACGACCAGACACTGGGGTCCTGCGTCCAATCACTTTCTAACTGACGCGTCCGGTCATCTCTTGACCGTTGAGATCGGGCGATCGACGTTTGAAGCCGATGACACGTGGCCAGCATCGGGCGACCGGACGCTGGAGTCCTGCGTCTGGTCGAACTGACCGGAGCGTTCGGTCACCCCGTGTTGTGCCCAGTGAAGGGGTACAACGGCTCTATTTCGTGGGGGCTTCTATTTAAACCCCATGGCCGGCTCAAGCTCACTCTCTTGGACATTTGCATTGACATAGCAACCTTGTGAGCTTAGCCAAAGCCCTCCCACCCATCTCCATCATTGTTTCATCATTATTGTGAGATTGAGAGAGAATCCAAGTGCATTGCTTGAGTGATTGCATCTAGTGGCACTTGGCATTCGTGTTTCGCTGTGGGATTCACTTGTTACTCTTGGTGGTTGCCGCCACCTAGACGGCTTGGAGCAGCGAGGATCGTTGAGCGGAGGTTGGTGATTGTCTTCGGCTTCGATCGTGGTGATTGTGAGGGGTCTTGTGCCTTCCCCGGCGGAGAGCCGAAAGGTAACTCTAGTGGATTGCTCGTGTCATTGAGTTACCTCACTTGTGGGTAGATTCTTGCGGTGTCCAATTGTGTGGACGAGATTCGTGCAACACCTCTTAGCCGCCGAACTACCAAGTGTTGGTCGACACAACGGGGACTAGCGTGCCGGCAAGCACGTGAACCTCGGGAGAAAAATTGATTGTCTCTTGCTCTTTGGTATTCTCCCGATGATTGATTTAGTATTCATCTTATGATTGGTTCACTCCTCTACACGGCGGTATAATCACCCTACTCACTCATTTATATTCTTGCAAACTAGTTGTGGCAAGCTCTTTAGTGTAATTAGAATTGAGAGCTTGCTTTGTTATTTTAAGTTCATCTAGTGGAGCTCTTTAGAGTAGCAAGATTGAGAGCTTTTAGTGAGTAGTAACTTTGCAAGTTGTGTGCCTAGTAATCATTGCAACTAGAATTATTGGATAGGTGGCTTGCAACCCTTGTAGAGCTAGAGCAAGTTTGCATTTCGCTATTTATCATACTAATCAAATTGCTCTAGTTGATTTGTAGATTTTTAAATAGGCTATTCACCCCTCCTCTAGCCATATTAGGACCTTTCAAGTGGTATCGGAGCCATGATCACCGTTTGATTGAAGGCTTAACAACCTCGGTGTCAAATTATGGCTCAAGTTGTGTTCAACCATGTGGGGGTCAAACCACCATTCTTTGATGGCACATGCTATGATTATTGAAAGAGAAAGATGAGGATGTATCTTGGTTCAATCAATGATCAAGTATGGGAGGTGACCGAGAATGACTATGCTATCATTGATCCCGATGACCCCACCAACCAAGACAAGACCAACAAGCAATGCAATACAATGGCTCTCAACACCATATACAATGCCATTGATTCCAAGGTGTTTGAGCAAATCAATGATTGTGAAAGAGCAAATGAGGTGTGGAGGAGATTGGAGGAAACATATGAGGGCACACCGGCGGTGAAGAGTGCTAAGTTGTACATTCTCAAGGATAAGTTGACAAGCTTCAAGATGAAGGAAGATGAGAGCATTCCGGAAATATTCCATCGGTTGCAAGTGATTGTAAATGACTTGAAGGCCTTGGGAGAGAAGATCAAGGATAATGATGTCTCTCATCGGTTCTTGATGTGCTTACCTCCAAGATTTGAGATGTTGAGATTGCTTATCATAAGAGGAGAATTGAAGGGGATTACCCCTAACCAAATACTAGGTGATGTCATGACCCAAGAGACATACCGTGTGGAAAGGGAGGGGGATGACAAGGATGACAAGAAGGAAGAAGAAGAAAAGAAGAAGAGTATAGCATTCAAGGCTAGCTCATCATCATCAAAAAACAAGGACAAGTCCAAGAAAGAATCAAGTGATAATGATGATCTTAGTGATATTGATGATGAAGCTATGGCCCTCTTTGTACGTAAGATGGGAAAATTCATGAAGAAGAAGGGATATGGTGCAAGAAATAGAAGAGATCACACTAAAAGCAAAGAATATGTGAGAAGATGCTACAATTGCAAGAGTCATGATCATGTTGTAGCAAATTGTCCCTACAATAGTGACAATAATGAGGATGAGAAGAAGAAGCACAAGAAGGATAAGAAAGAAAAGAATGAGAAGAAGGAGAAGAGAATGACCTTCCAAAAGAAGAAGAAGGGTGGAGGCTATGTGGTCACTTGGGATAGTGATGGCTCTTCGGATAGTGATGGCTCTAGTGATAATGGCAAGAAATCTATCAAAAAAGCACTAGCAAGCATCGCCATCAACAACAAGCCCTCTATCTTTGACACTCCTTCGACATGCCTCATGGCAAAACCTACCAAGGTAAAATATGATATGAGTGATGATGATGAATGTGAAAGTGATGCTTGTAGGAGTGATGATGATGATGAGGAGTACTCCAAGGAGGAGCTCATGGACATGTGTGAGCAAGTGCATACTTGCTTTGAGATGAAGAGAAATGAGTGCAATGAATTGAACAAGAAAGTCAAATTTCTTGAGCAATCCCTTGATGAGCTCAATGCCACTCATGAGAGGCTAATGGAAGCCCATGAGAAGCTTGGCAAAGCTCACACTAAGCTTGAGAAAGCTCACTCCTCTCTCATCGAGCAAGTCAAAGAGGAAGCCAAGAAGGAGCAAGTGATTGTATCATGTGATGTGGGACTAACATGTGATCTTATTGATGAATCTTTTTATAAGCCCATTATAGTTGCTCCCACTAACACTTCTTGTAGCACTACTACTTCTACTTCACCTTTGAGTGATGGTCTCACTTGTGATGCCTCATTAATGGTGAAAAATGAGACCCTCAAGAAGGAGGTGAATAAGCTCACTTGTGCTTTAGGCAATGCCTATGGTGGAGATGCCCGTTTGCTAAAGTATATGGGTAGCCAAAGATTTTCTCTCAACAAAGAGGGATTAGGCTATATCCCCAAGAAAGGCAAGGCGGTCTTTATCACTGGTGAGGACAGTGTTGTAAATTCTGGTGAGGACGGTGCAGTCCATCTGCACCCACGCCGGTCGATCGGCGTTGACCACGTCGGTGAGAACGTGATCGGTTAGGCCATACTTGCCCAGGACGACGAGGAAGAGAGAGCGCCAACGATTGTAGTTGTTGGTGGTGCGATCCAACACCACGGGCATGAGGACCTTGATGTTGAGGATGGCGATGGCCGCGGCGTGGACGGCGGCGTGCTGGGCCTCATAGGCATCGAGGACGGCGGCGGGGTCGGTAGCAGCCTTGGCCACGGTTTCCCGCGCAACACGGCGGCTAGCCTCCTCGGCGTCGCGTTTGCGCTGCTCGCGCCCCTCATGAGCCTGGTGCTCAGCGTCGGTTTCAGCCATGGAGGATGGGAGCTGGCGAGATTGCAGCGATGACGGCGCGGGCGCGATCAGTGAGATCATGACGACAAGTGAGATCGGGCCGGCGAGCGAGATGGGGCTTTGCGGCGGAGGTGGATCGGCCAGCGATCGTGGGGATCGGCGGCGGCGCGAGTTAGAGTTTGCGGAAGCGAGGAGAGGTCGCAGGTGTGAACCGCCTCCATGATACCATGAGAACGTATGAATTGGGAAATACTCAATGTATTACTCAGAAAAATCAGTGCATACATATAGGCACGGTGGGAAGCCTGGGTCGGCAGGCCCACGGCCGGTTTACACTCTAACAAGGGGCCGATTCGATTCGAGCACGCCAAGGACCGGCCCGGGCAATTAATGGACTAGCCTTTCTTTCTTTCTTATTCGTGCGACGCTGAGACGCCTGACTGCATGTGAGCCCGTACATCAACATCGAGACACGAGACAGACGGTGTTCTCATGCTGGCCTGGTCCATCCATCGGGCCGCGGCGCTATTCACTGTTTCACACCACACCACCGGATGGAGAGACGAACTAGCATCGCGTCACACGTCTGCGTGTGTAAACCAACCGTGTACCGGCCGGACCCCTCTCTCAGGCGCTCCATATGCTTCTAATTTACAATCGAGAGAGTACATATCTATATCTATATCTATATCTATATTATACCTATACCTACCTAATATAAAGAGGCAAAATTTCTCTTCACCTATTTTTTTTTGTCCAGCCCCCTACGATCCTGTTTGATATGGCTTCCGAGTAACCTGTAGGAATCCTAATCCAAATAATGTTTTTATTTTCCTGTTTGCTTCAGTGTTTTTTTCCCTTCTGATTTTTCCTTTTTCCAAGTCTCCCCATTGCCGTTTCGTTTTTCTCTCCTGTGCCTATTTCATCTTTTTCTATCCGTGTTCCGTTCCAATTCATGATAATCATAGATGAGGTAGGCCTGGCATGTGTGCACACAAAGAGGAGTTTGGTGTTTTGCTACTACTTGAATTCGATCACTTCCTGGAACATGACTATATGTACACGTGAGAGGGCAAACGTCACTTGGTGAGGAGGCATGGTGTAGGCGTGTAGCGACACGATGGCTTAGCATGGTCGGCGACGGCGTCAAGGACGTGGACCATCATTGGCAGGCTCGCCCGCTCGATCGCTGGCCACCATGCTTAATTTGCTGCTTCGCGCAGCCGACGGTGAGGGATCTCCGGTGGTCTGGGGTCCATCTCCAGGCCTCCGACAACGGCCGCGCCGAGATCGAGTTTGCGGCTTCGCGCAGCCGACGGTGTGGCTGTCGGCACTGGTGTACGACTTCAAGCTGGCCACGATGGCCCGGAACCTCCTGGTGCGGGAGTACGAGGAGCAGAGCAAGCAGATCACGCGCTACTTCCATTTGATGACCGAGATTGACGAGGCCGACGTGCGGATCCTCCGCCGCGCCGGTGTTGTCCGCGGCGGGTCCAGCGGCGGGCAGAAGGTGCACGAGCTGATCAAGAACATCGACAGGCACTCCATGTACCCGTCGGCCCGTCCGTCCGTGTACATGGCCATATGGACTGGGAGATCGACACGGTGAGACAGTACCACGACCAGAGGATGGCAAACTTCTTCGTCCGCAACCGCCCCGACGTGATCTGGGCCTCGTCGGTGGTCGCCACGAGGAGGAAACGTGAATCAGCTGCGACTTTGGCACCTAAAACGGTGCCGTCACACTACATATATGTTTCATCTTTTAAAAGTCGACTCCGTTGCCATTTTATTTATTTATTTACGATTTTTCATCCGTTCTTTTTGTCACGTTTGAACTAATACATAAATAACTATATTTATTTATATCTACTTTTTGACTTTATTAATCTTATCTATGTATATCTATATCTATTTGTTCTACACCTATATACCTAATAATTAAAGAGAGCTTTTTTGTTCCAACTTATTTTTTTTTTCATCCTACTTTTTTTACTTCATAAATTGGTCTCACGCCCGTCGTATCCCATACACGACTCAGACTCAACTCGTGTGCTCATATAGTTTACATAACTATATTTCAAAACGTATTGGGTCATGCCTTTCGTATCTCTACCGGAACTCATATAACTCAGGTTCATACAAGTTAGAATAACCTGTGTCTAACGACAATACAAAGTCTGATTCCTATATGTAGATCCCGTTGCAACGCAAGGACATGTGTGCTACTAGATGGACAAAGAGGCAGTTGCCACCATCCATATAGGAATACAAGTAAGCGACCAACTCTGTCATTGTGGCCATTATTCCTTAATACCTCTTGCTGGTACTAGAGACGATGGCCCAAGATAAAGTTAAATTTGCCATCGAGGATATGTGCTCCCATCCCAGCACCATTGGATGCGCGTGCATCCATCTCATGCACACACAATGCAATAGTATTGAGGATGGGGGCACAGCTCGAGTCAAAAGATGGGTCGACCTAGACATCCTCGGCGGAAGGGTGGGCCTATAATTCTGTAGCCGTGAAAAAACCTAGCTCGATTCGATGTCCGGATAGCAAAGTTCTGCATGTCTGGACCGTGAGAACTCAATTTGTCCGTACCTAATACTAAAGAGACAAAATTTATAGCACTAATAATTTTTCGTCCAACATAATCATGATCCGAGTAGACTTCCACGGTTCCACCGAACGCCCTGTCCTGCTCTCGCCTCCTGCCGTGTCCGTCTTGCGTCCGTAGTTTTTTTTTTTTTGTGTCCGTCTGCCGTGTCCGTCCTGCCGCTGGGCCGCTCGTTCCAGGGTCTCGCCGCGTCCGCGTCCGCGTTAAACGTCCATGCATTTTTTGGCCCGCTCAGCCGCGTCCGTGCGTCTTGTGTTTGTTTGCGTCAGTTTTTTTTTGTTTGTTTATCCAGTGTTTCCGACGGTTCCTGCAGCCGGTCATTTTCCGTTTTTATCTTTTCTTTTTATCTTTTCCCGAGAGTTTCGTTAGCCAATCTTTTCGAGTTTTTATCTTTTCTCGAGAATATTCCTTTTTTATTATATAAACATAGTGTCGGATACCATAATAAGGGGTACCCTAAGCAAGAGCCAAAAAATTGCTTAGTCCATGTAAATAACGAAACCAAAAAACAACCGCAGCCAAACCCACCGCATCCGAGGCCCGGCTGGACCACCTGGCCCACCTCGAACAACATCCGGGCTCACCCGAGGCGGGCTCGGCCCAAAATGAAACCGCAAGGCCTCGGACGAGGTACCGATTCTCTGCCTCGCTCGAGGCCCCGAACCGCAAGGCCTCGGACGAGGTACCGATTCTCCGCCATGCTCGAGGCCCCGAACCGCAAGGCCTCGGACGAGGAACCGACTATCCGCCTCGCTCGAGGCCCCAAACTGCGAGGCCTCGGACGAGGTACCGATTCTCCGCCTCGCTCGAGACCCCGCTCGTAAGGCCTCGGACGAGGTACCGATTCTCCGCCTCGCCCGAGGCCCCAACCGCAAGGCCTCGGACGAAGTACCGATTCTCCGCCTCGCTCGAGGCCGGCTCGGCAACAACCCCGTCGCCTCCGCCTTGACCGACTTCTCTGACAGGACGTCACGTCCAACTAACGCGTTCAACCACTCCCGCGACATCAGCCGAACGACGGCCCGATACAGCGGAGTAGCCGACAAGACGCGAGTCACATCGACGCCATGCCGTCCGGGACAGGACAGGGCAGGGGTTACCGGCCGCTGTGCTCGGCACTGTGCCCACGACTGACGCCCGTGCTGCACTGTGCTACCTAACCCCTGCTCCGAGGACAGCGCGGCGTGGAGAGTCATGTCCGGGTCCCTATAGCCTCGGAATCGACGTACAAAGACCAACTACTCCCTACGAGCCTCGGCTATCCGCTTCGGGGTCTCGGTAGCCTCGGGACTCGCGCCCGCCGAGCCCCCCACAATGGTCCGGCCTCTGCACCGACTGGGCCTCGGCTCTCTACATTGTCAACATACAGCGACCGGCACGTCGTCTGCAGTACGCACCATACTCTGCGCCAAGCCGCAGGAGCTCCCACGTCGCACAGGATTAGGCGTGACCGGCGCGTCGCTCCAGTGCATCGAGGACAAGGCCGCTTCACCGACCATGCTGCCACAGTGACAAGCTACAGGGCTAGGCATGCCTCCGCTCACGAAACGTCACGTAGCAAATCCTTGTACCGCCCCCGTGCCTCCCTTCGACTATAAAAGGGAGTGACCGGGGCCGCTTCTGGGGGGAGACAGAGAGACGAACTCCCGCATCGGGACTCAGACGCCTACGAACACACACGCACGCACGAACAACGCATACTCCTCCTCACTGCACGAGATAAACATCTCAAGCAACTCACGCCACTACGCAGAGACCTGGGATTAGCTCCATCTCTCGTTCAGCTTGTAAGCCCCTACTACAAGCACCTCGGTGCAAGGAATACAAGATCGCTCTCTCAGACTGGACGTAGGGCATATATTGCCTGAACCAGTATAAACCTTGTGTCTCTTTGCATCACCATCCGGGATTAGGGGCACGCAGTATATTTTCACTAGTTAGTTGAGGGCCTACCGGTTCAAAACGCCGACACATAGAAATGTATATAAATATAAACATAACAAATATAAAATATAATAGGCCCTTGAACCTCCTTTCCTAATAAATAAAACAAAGACAATGGCGAGAGTTAGGTGCTTGTCCAACGTGAAAGAGACACGAGAACTAGAGAAGCATGTTCAGAAATTTATTTGTCTGATCTCCACGTTCGAATCTAGAAGATAAGTGTTGTGGACACGTTTCCAATACAAACTATATTTTCTTTAAAAAAAATAGGATATATCTATATCTATATCTATACCTACTAATAAAGAGCTAAAATTTCACTCCATTTTTTGGTCCATCCATTTTTTTTAGGTCCATCTCCATTTAACTACCGAATAATGGAGAGTTTCTTTTGTCCAGACATATATATAACCTATACTCATACGAATTAGAATAGCTCTCGCGAGTCCGATTCCAAAAATGTATTGGGTGGACATGGAGCTGAACAACCAATCGCAGGAGTCGCTGCCGGAGGGTCTCTTGGTACGATACACAGCGGCACCAGCTGAACCTCTGGTAGCTGCTTTTGGGTGGACATGGAGGAATGCCCCCCACTGCCCATTCTGAATCTGTGATGGGTAGGGTGTTTCAAAGATATGGCCCTGCCAATCTTTGTAGGTGATGAAGTCCAGAGTGGCACCGGTGGCATTGTAGATGAGGCACTTTGTACTTATTCCATTACCGTATCTGGGAGTAAACAAAACTTTGATATATATATATTGCTGACCTTTTGTTGTTGTATAATAAGTGAAATCTCAATATATATATAGTACGAGTTTCGATCGAATAAAGGAGGCAAACGTTACAGAGGTCGATCGATCATATATATCGGACCCAAAAATTCATTTGTTTCAGTAAGTGTACGTAGTTCAGATTCATTCAGTTCCAAATTTTTGTAAACCAAAATTCATTTAGTATCTAGTCCAAATTTCTGTATAATAAACAACCACATATATATATATATATATATAGACACACACACACAAACCTTTCCTTGAGGTTGTCGACGAATTGTTGTGCTTCGAGATCCTTACCACTGGCGTTCTTCATCTTCATGGCATAATCTGCAACATCTCTTTGGGTAATGGGTTCCGGATACTCTCCGGTGGCTCTCACCGTATCCTCTGTAATGGGGAGACCAAACAATCCTGAGGCCATATTAATTTGTTTCTTTGCTTTTTTTTTTGTGTGTGTGTATAGCTGAGCTCGCTCGATCGCTATGAAAATTCATGTGTGTGTATTGGGTCAGAATTCTAAGCAAATAGGAATCCTAATTCTAATCCAAATAAATTCTCTGATCCCATATAACATGAATAGGAGTTCCAATCAAATAATAAAAATAAGAGTACAAGTTTGTATAGTATCTCATCTTATCTTGGTTTCTATTTTTAAAGTTTTTTTTATTTCTTTTTTTAATTAAAGTTTTTTTATTTTCGTTTGTTGTTTTTCCGCCCGTGACTCTTGTTTCTATTTTTTAAATTTTTTTATTCCCGTTCGCTTTTTACTCGTCCGTGACTCCGTTTTATATTTCGGCACTTCGGTTTCTTTGTCGTTTTTTTCTTCCTTGTCGCAGTGCAGAGCCGGGCCAGGCCTACATGGTGGCCGCCGCGCCACCGACACGGACTGCTTGGCCGTGACCAGCGACAACGCACACGCATGCTGCTATGGCCGCCACACCGCCGGTTCAAGCCGCCTCGCAGTGGCTGCTATGCCCACATGCAACTCTGTCATGCTACTACTCTCATCGCCGGTAGTATAGTAAATTAAAGTTCCGTTGCAACGTATAGGTATTTTTGCTAGTCTAAGACTAAATTCACAAGGTATATGAGTATTATTATTTAGTCCTGTCTACACTAGGATCTTGCTAGTTTTAGGGCATGTTTGGATCATGTGTGCAAATAGCTAGTATGCAAAAATTAACAGCAATGGATCTAAACACGTAGTCACTAATAACACACCTTTTACCTATCTCGATCTATCAGCAAAGAGAAATGTTGCCGTTAGTGGGCATCATACAACTAAGGATCCAAACAGGATAGTCTACCACTCATCAACCTTCTTAAGTATGGTGTTCGTTGACGATTTATTACAGTGATTAGCCGGAGGTCATGGCAACTTGTCAAGAGTAGATGACCAAATACTAGCACCGGTAGATGTCGGAGTCTCGTGTTGCACATGCATGGGACGACCATCGTCTGAATTTCTTGAAAGTAACGTGGTAGTTACAAATTAAATATACAATGCAAGACAAGACTTGTATTTTTGTTCTGTACTGCTGCTTGCGATTGCATATCCTTAAAGGATAATCCGAGCTTAGTCTATTCTGTCAAGTTGCCGATATTATGATATTTATATGCTTGCATTGTTTAGTTGAAAGCTTATATACACAAACGACGCTAGGAAGATAAAAGCCGCGCATAACGTTTCATAATATATATCAATTGGGCACGTCATATCCAGAGATTTGTTGGACACTAGCAACATATATGCGTTGGCACGTTATATATGTTCCTAGTGTTCTTTTTACATAATATATGTTCCTAGTGTTCTTTTTACATATACTAATGAATAAGACTAATGTTACAAGGAAGGGGGAGCATAATATAACGTTTCATAATATATAACAATTGGGCAAGTCAATTGGGCAATGAATAAGACTAATTTTCATAATATATATCCGTTTGCAAAACAAACTTATCAAATACCGATCTATATGTGTTCTTTCATCGATATCCATATTTTTCCCCATTATGTGACACCTCTGTGTAACTTCAATATACATTTAGTTAAAAACTTAGTCCAAATGATGGTGGTTCTTGTTGCGGGTCATATGTTATAACATCATGAATCTTTTTTTTTCCGAAACATTAGTCTTATTCATTGCTACAATTTTTTTTACACTCAAATTAAGTTGAAGCTCCTTCAGATAAATCTCCAGGGCCAGATGGCTTTAATACAAACTTCATCAAGAAATGTTGGCCAATATTTGTACAGATTTTTAAAGGTTATGTGATGATTTTTACTCTGGTCAGATTTGTCTACAAAGCATCAATGGCTCCCACATAACTCTCATCCCTAAGAAGGATGGTGCTTCAAAAGTTTTAGACTACAGGCCTATTTCTCTCCTCAACACATCTATCAAGATCCTTGCCTCCTCCATATTGGGCTGAGGCCTGGCTGCTGCTGCTGCCACATATGTGCTTATCCGGCGCCCCACCTCATCCGTGTATCATAATGTTCCCTACTAGTTCCTTACTATGTGTGTTCAGCTGCATTTGTTATTCGAACATCAGTGCCATGATGCCTCATAATCTCTCCCTCTGATATTTGAATCCATGCGTGTTCCTAGGTTATCTGTTGGTGCGAAATGTGGCCGATAAGTAAATATTTGTAGTTTTACCGTGCGTTGTGATCGGATATGGCCTAACACTCAATGACACAGGATTTATATTAGTTCAGGCAACGGACCCTACATCCAGTTGAGGTCGGTCGGTGACTTTATTCCTGAGTCCAGATGCTCGAAGTTTGCCGTGGGGTTACAAACGAGTAAGGATGGAGAAGAGGAGTGTTAGAGGCCCGATCGAACTCTGAACCGAGTGGCCGAGAGTGACGGGGGCTCTAACATATGCTAAGTATTAGAGCGTATGCTCTATGTGTCCGAGCTTACCAGTTGTTGGGCTGTTGAGCTATTGTTCTCGAGTCATCGAGAATCATCGAGTCCTCCAGAGCGTCTCTAGTCTTCTTTTGTGGGGAGAGAGCGCGTCCCCTTTTATAGTCAAAAGGGATGGCCTTACAAATCAGAGAGAAAGAGAGAAAGTGTATACATGTGCTGCCTAGTCTTGTTGCTCACGCCATGGGGTACGGGATGGTTGTCGGCGCCCACAATACTATTTACACCGTCAACGCCCACGATACTGTTTATGCCCAGACGCGCATGGCAAGCTCTACCGTGTTCGCCTGGTACGGCTAACGACGACACCCACAGTACTGTTTATGCTCTGACGCGTCTGGTAGGTTCTACCGTGTTCGCCTGTCATGCCCTAGTGGCACCGTCCTACAGGTGCGCAGGGTATGGAAGGGTACGGTCATCGGTATTGCAGTTGACTTGAGCGCCTTATCTTATCTGCTCCGTCTGCTCCCTGGGCCCACACTAAGCGGGCGTCCCCGGTCAGTCGTTCCTAGTCGGCCCTGACCGTGTCGGTCGGGAAAGAGCTGCGAGCAGAGGTCCGACGTATCCTCGGTCGGAGAAAGGGGGTTGGAGTCGAACTGCGGCCCCACCACGGCCAGGCCTTCCGTCTCTCCCGACCCCTTGGGTGCGGGCTCCATCTCGCCCGACTCTTTGGGTGCGAGCTCCGTCTCCCCGACCCCAAGGACGTGGGTTCTGCCTCGCCCGATCCCTTAGGTGCGGGCTCCGTCTCGCCCGACCCCAAGGATGTGGGTTCCGCCTCGCCCGATCCCTTGATGCGTGCTCCGTCTCGCCCGACCCCAAAGACGTGGGTTCCGCCTCGCCCGATCCCTTGGGTGCGGGCTCCGTCTCGTCCGACCCCAAGGATGTGGGTTCCACCTCGCCCGATCCTTTGGGTGCGGGCTCCGTCTCGCCTGACCCCAAGGACGTGGGTTCCGCCTCGTCCGACGGGGACCATACCGGATCGTGGTCTTGGCCTGTTATTGCGTATCTGGGCCGGCCCAGGCGTGTTGTCACTGTGCCGCCTGTTGGGCCGAGTTTTGTAGGGAAGCGGGTCCATTGAGGACCTTGGGTTTATGAACCCGACATTACCCTTCCTCAGACAAGAGGTATTGTTATCTGGACATGTCTAGTTGAAGCATCATTCTCTCACTCCATGTTGCCTTCAATGAGTCAGTGTTTTCGTTCGTCTCGGCATCCCCGGCGGCCTCTTTACCATCTTTACTATATTTTCTAATGCAGGGTCCTTCTCCAAGGTTGGAAGCACTGACTCTTGGTGTTGAGGTATTGTGTGCTGCTTCGGTTACTCCAACCTTCGGTGAGGTTGAGTAGCTGGACCTCCAGGACCCGATGGTAATATACATTGGTTCCTTGCTCCTGACCGGCTGACTGGTCGATCACGCCGCCTCTGACTACGTTGTCGATAACAACCATTTGAGTACACCCTCGACAGGCTACCTCAAGCCGGTCACACCGCCTTTGACTATGTCATCAACGACGACCACTTGAGTACGCCTTCGACAAGCTATCTCGAGCCGGTCAGGCCATCATCGATCTCACTGTCAACCTCGACCACTTGAGTACGCCTTCTATAGGCTGTCTCAAGTCTGTCATGCCTACGTCGTCTACAATGACCGTTCGAGTACGCCCTCGACGGGCTACCTTAAGTCGGTCAGACTGCCTTTGACTATTGTTAGCAACAACTGCTCAAGCACGCCCACAACGGGTTATCTCGAGCTGGTTACACCATCGACGACCTCGACGAGCTACCTCAAGCCGGTCATGCCGCCCTCAACAATGTCATCGGCAATGACCATTTGAGTGCGCTATTCACGAGCTACCTCCAGCTAGTCACACCATCTCCAACAACGTCATCGACTACAACTGCTCGGGCACACCACCGTTGGACTCCGTCGAGCCGATCACATCATCGCCTTCGGCAACATCCATGACCATGACTATTTGGACATGAAATTGTTAGGCTTCACTCGAATTGTCACTGGCCGGGTATGCTCGACGCGTGTTTAGGATTAGAAGAGGACAACAGCTTCAAGTTTACCCTTCGACCGATTCTCCAAATCGCTTGGAGGCTCAGGGCTAGACCCATTGGGTCCATTACGTGGCCTAGTCGACTAAGACAACAAGAGAACATTTGGAAGCAAAAAAAATGCTAACATGTAGACTTCAGTCAAGACCAACTGTTCGACTGATTCTTCAGATGGCATGATGGCTCGGCGGCTACTATCGGTGATATATACCCATGGTACCTCACCGCATGGAAAACAAACCAAATGGGAAGGGGTACACACCAAGCCGGCTACACAAAAAGCCCAAACTAGATGAGGTACATCATCAATTTGGAAGACAAGGCATAACGACATGTACTTAGAGCATCTCCATTAGATTGATTTAAATCCATCCCCTTTCCCTATAAGGAGCAATAAAGGGGACTGGATGCAAAAATGAGCTCCACCAAATCTGCTTTCCAATCCCTGTTCCCAATTTTTTTTCTCAATCCCTCAAATTATCTCTTTTTCCCCTCAAATGAAGGGAACTAGTAGGAATTTTTCTCAATCCCATTTCCTCCCATGCCAGTTACTAATAGTAAGACTGACTCCAACAACGACGACCCAAATACAACACCTTTAGGTCATGCACAGTGAAAGCATGGCCACCCAAAATTTATCCTTCACCAACAGCGAAGCACGGGAGAACGCAAATCTCCCCACCCCGTCGAAGCCCGCGGCCTCCCCTACTCCTCCCCCTCCACCTCGCCGTCGTCCTCCAGACTTACGCCGCCGCACCCGCACGTCCGACGTGCTGCGGCACACGCGTGCTCTTCCTCTGCGCGTCCGAGGTGTCGTGGAGCCACTCACCCCGCTGCGGACCCTGCTCGCTGCGCCAGCGGGAGAGGGGGCGCTGGCGGAGGCCCCAGCTGCACGCATGCGACCTCATCTGCAAGAGCTTCGTGGAGGCCCCGACGCCGAGCAACAGCAGGCGGAGATCCGGGCCGGTGGTGAGGACGTGGAGCGGATCTAGGGCCCCGGCGCGGGCCCCTTCGTCGGCCGCCTCGCGAGCGCTACCGCGGGCGAGGCCACCAAGCTGCGAGCTCTGGCTCGAGATCCGGCGAGGCGCGGCGCCCCTTCGCACGGACGAGCTCCGCCCGCCCTCTCCTCCTCTTGCCAGCGGCGTGGCCCTACGGTCTGCCAGAGCGGCACATGCGACCCCCTTCCTCAACTCTGGTGTGGCTCTGGTGCGGTGACCCCGAGGTGCTGCTCCCGTCGGGTCGTCCCCTTCCGGTGGGCCCGACGCCTGGGTGGAGACGCAGAAGGACGAAGAGAGGACGCATGTTTGCGTCGCGTGTCGGTACCAACCCAAAATGCGTCGCTCATTTTGCTAGTCTATTGGAGGTTATTTTGGCCAGCAAAAACTCGGTGAAGAATTCATTTTTGGGTTTGGGTCACGTTGTTGGAGTCGGTCTAAAGGGAGTAGTGTAGGTGTCCCGCGTCCCACATCAGCAGTAAAGGCTAGCCGCCGACAGGCAGCCACAGCCGCAGGCATGTGCACGTCGGCGAGCCGCGCCGAACGGGCAGCCCATGCCACGTGGGCGTGCAAGCCGGTGAGCCACCGCCACGCCAGACATGCAACCATGGCTGCTGGCGCGTGCTGGTCGTCAAGCCACCGCCGTGCCATGCAGGTCAGGCGAGATGTCATGCCGGACAGGTAGCCATGGGCGCGGGGGCAGGTAGGCCGGCGAGCCACGTGCACCACACCATGCAGCCCGGACGAGCTGCCGCGACGGGCAGGCAGCCACGGCCACCGACACGTGCAGGCTAATGAGCCGCCGCACCCCGCGCCGGGCAGTAACCTACGGACAAGACACACCCCTGCGTCGGACAGCCACATCCCGCGTCGGGCTTCGTCGAGAGAATACGAGAGAGAGAGCTAGGAAGGGAGAAAAAAAAGGACGAATAGAGATTTTTCTTTATCACTGACACATGGGTCCCACATTTAAAGGGATGGACTTCTCTGGATCTGTTGGAGCACATAACCCCTCTACATTGCAATTCAGTTTTCTCAATCCCTTATTCTAGATTTTAAGGGAAAGGGGGTAGGGGATCGGATGAAGATGCTCTTGAAACCAATTTTGTTTGGGAGATTCCCTTGTAACGAACTAGGAAACCCATACGGGATTCTATGTGTAACCCCACCCCATGGACTATATAAGGAGGGGTTGGGAGCCACCGATAGATATCCCAAGACATCTTGTCATATCTAGGCAACTAGCCATCAGCGTCCTGTAAACCTGAGCATAGAGATAATAGATCTACTCTCCACTGAACGTAGGGTACCCTGTTTTGATTAATTTCCTTGTATAATATCTTCACAACCGATAAGAAAATACTCAAACCAACATAACAATGCATAATTTTCATGTGTGTCATTAGTAAACCAACAAGAAAATTAATTATTCTGTCAGTTACATGCACACACTGTTGGAAATAAGTGCCTAATATACATTCCAGATTTTGTTTGGAGGAAAAACTCATAGATAAAAAATGATGCAAGCACATAACACAAGTAAACAGGCAACATATTGACTAGAACAGGATTGCGCAAGGAAATTACTCAATGATCCCGCGCAAAACGTAGTCGAACGTGTTGAAGTAGATGTTGCAGATTACCAAGCGGTCGCGTGTAGACGCTGCCCAATAACCTGATTGCCGCCCCGTACAGTAGTCTCGCGGCAGTGGTTTCGGAGATCCCGCTCTCTTCAAGTCCGGTGCACGCCGAACTCAAAGGTCGACGAGGCACAGCAGCGAGAATCTCAGCACAGCGAGTGGGAAGGTGAGCGTGTGAATCCGTACCCTTCAACCAGGACGTCTCCTGGTTTTATAGGCCTTCATAGTGCATCAATTCCCTTCATCAAGCAGTAAAAACTGCCCAATTTAATGACAAAAAATGCTGCAATCAAACAGCAGAAACTGACACACCTTATTACTGTTTAAAACGGCAGTTTCAATCACATTAAAGCGCCATTACGCTCAGCATAAAAAATAGAAACTGCACAAATAATAGCCTGCTGTACATGTACGCGTCGCGCTCGTCGTAAGTCACAAGTCACGTGATTTTTCACGCGAAAAATGCGCGCGAGCTGCGCGTGCGTGTAGCAACAGTCTCTTTCTCTCTCATTTTCACCTATTTTGCATAGAGAGGAGACTCCCATATTTAAGCAAGGCAACCTCTCCTTGAATTAGCAATATGGGACTATAGGTTGTGCATGCTTTGGAATTTTCAGATTAGGCCAAACATGGGCCTAAATCCAACAATCCCCCACCAATTCCAAAGCTGCTGTACTGAACACTCTTTATATATACCAGATTTTCAGTATAAGTCCCGTACGGGTTGAACTTACACCTAGATCAACCAGGTCCATCTTCCAGCAGCGTGTGAATGGACTAAGCCTTGAATTCATAGCTTTTTGCTGTCAGATTTCTCTTAAAGATCCAACTGGTACTAGGCTGCAAGAACGCCAAGTCCAAACGGAGCTTTTAAAGGTCTTGCTCCTCGATCTTCTCATGAGCTTTCCAAAGAGTACCCCACTCTCATGAACTGCGACCTAACAGTTTAGCTCACATAGGTGTATTCATTTTAGGTATCCTATAGGACGATACATTTTCCCTCGGTGGACACTAGAATACATTAAGGCATAATAGCCAGCCTTCCATACAGAAGAGAGTACATTACATGGAACATGGGTAATTTTAATTTTTTTAAACAGTCTGTACTCCCTGTTACACCAGTAACTTGTTTTTCTCATTTTCCAAATCAGGGATCTCCTATCAAAGAAAATGAGTTGCCATTACTTTGCAACTAAATGGGTCTCAACCCCATGTCCAAGTTTGCAACAGAAATCGCTGTCCGTGCAAGCCCTTTTGTAAAGGGATCTGCTAGATTTTTCTCACTGCGAATATAATTCACAGCAATTACTCCAGAGTTTTTCAGCTTTCTAACAGATTTAAGCCTCCGCTTCACATGTCTCGAGGACTTCGAATTATCCTTAGTACTCGTAACTTTGATCAATACCGTTTGGTTGTCACAGTACATAAGGATTGCCGGAACTGGTTTCTCTACCAGTGGCAAGTCCATGAGTAGCTCTCTTAGCCACTCGGCCTCAACAGTAGCCGTGTCAAGTGCTACAAGCTCAGCTTCCATGGTCGACCGCGTCAAAATGGTCTGTTTACATGACCTCCATGTAACTGCAGCACCTGCTAGTGTAAAAACATAGCCACTCGTGGCTTTAATTGCATCCACATCAGAAATCCAATTGGAATCACTATATCCTTCCAATACAGATGGATAACCAGTATAGTGAATTCCATATTCGATTGTACCTCTCAGGTAACGTAGCACTCTCTCTAGTGCATCCCAATGATCCTTCCCTGGATTAGAAGTAAAACGACTTAATTTGCTCACAGCAAAAGATATATCGGGATGTGTTGCACCAGCGAGATACAAGAGGGACCCAAATATTTGTGAATATCTCAAATGGTCCAACCCTTTGCCTTTATTTGTCCTTAGCTTTACACTAGCATCGTAGGGCGTAGGGGATACTTTGGCATTCTCAAAGCCAAAGCGGCACAGTATTTTTTCCACATAATGAGATTGATTTAGAATAATCCCATTCTCATTTTTGATCAACTTAATATTCAGGATAACACTTGCTTCACCTAGATCCTTCATGTCGAAGCATGAAGATAAGAATGATTTGACCTCGTCAATCATGGCAGTGTTAGTCCCAAATATGAGTATATCATCCACATACAAGCACAAGATCACTGTTTGACCCCCACCATGGCGATAGTATACACACTTATCAGCTTCGTTTACAACAAAACCAGCAGAAGTTAAGGTTTGATCAAATTTTTCATGCCATTGTTTGGGTGCTTGTTTTAGGCCATATAATGATTTTAACAATCTGCAAACTTTACCCTCCTGTCCCTTAGCCACAAAACCATCAGGTTGCTCCATATAGATTTCTTCCTCCAACTCTCCGTTAAGAAAAGCTGTCTTTACATCCATTTGATGAATGTGTAGACCATAGGAAGTAGCTAATGCAATGAGCACCCTAATGGTGGTTAACCTGGCCACAGGTGAATAGGTGTCAAAATAATCTTCTCCTTCTTTCTGGGTAAAGCCTTTGGCCACAAGCCTCGCTTTATATTTTTCAATCGTGCCATCTGGTCTCATCTTTTTCTTGAAAATCCACTTACATCCAATAGGTTTGCACCCAACAGGATGTTCAGTGATTTCCCAAGTCTCATTTGTCATGATGGAGTCCATCTCGCTACGGACTGCCTCTTTCCAATAGTCAGCATCCGAAGACGCATAAGCATCAGCCAGAGTCGTAGGCACATCATCCACAAGGTATACAATAAAGTCATCTCCAAAAGATTTCTGAACCTTTTGTCTCTTACTCCTGCGCGGAGTGATGTCTGAATTGTTATCCTCCTCATTATTCTCTCGCAGAGGTATGTTCTCAACTTGTTCAGAGTTAGGAATGGTTGCATCCAGATTTTCTAAAGTACTGCTACTTGGTCTCATAGGAAAGATATCCTCAAAGAAAGTAACATCCTTAGACTCTATTATTGTATCTACTATAATCTCTGGAGTATCGGATTTAACTACCAAGAATCTATAGGCAGGACTATTCTGAGCGTATCCTATAAAAATGCAATCGACTGTTTTTGGCCCAAGTTTCCTTTTCTTCGGCTCTGGAATGTTGACTTTCGCCAAACATCCCCACGTTCGCAGAAAGTTGACATTGGGTTTTCTACCCCTCCATGCCTCGTATGGAGTTATGTCACTTCTCTTGGTGATAACTCTATTGAGCACAAAATTTACAGTCAAGATTGCTTCCCCCCACCACATCTTTGGCATACTGGCACTCTCTAATAAGGCGTTCACCAAATCTGTAAGTGGCCGGTTTTTCCTCTCAGCTACACCATTTGATTGTGGTGAATAGGGTGGTGTAAATTCATGGATAATCCCATGCTCAGAACAGAAATTAGAAAAATCATTAGAGATATACTCTCCTCCCCGATCATCTCTAAGTCTCTTAATCTTCTTTTCTAACTGGTTCTCAACCTCTGCCCTATATATTCTAAAATAGTTCAGCGCTTCATCCTTAGACTTCAGCAAGTAAACATAACAGTAACGTGTTGCATCATCAATAAAAGTAAGAAAATACTTTTTTCCTCCTTTAGTCAAAACACCATTCATCTCACATAAATCAGAATGGATCAAATCTAGTGGTGCCAGATTCTTCTCAGACTCTAATGCCTTAAAAGGTTTTTGAGGTTGTTTTGCTTGCACACAAGTTTGGCACTTAGAATTCTTGACTATGTCACATTTAGGAATTAACTCAGATCTGGACATTCTAGCAATTGTATCAAAACCAACATGACAGAATCTCGAATGCCATACATCAGCAGAATTTTTATTCAACCCAGTAGTAATATTCAAACTATAACAAGAATCCATAGTACTTAGGCGGAACAAGCCTCCGCTGTCATAGCCTTTTCCTATAAAAGCCCCAAATTTAGACACTACAACTTTATTCGACTCGAATACTAGCTTATAACCACTCCTACACAGGAGAGACCCACTCAGCAGGTTCTTGTTTATCGCAGGTGCGTGCTGGACATTCTTCAATTGGATGGTTTTCCCTGAAGTGAGCTTCAGATCTACCGTACCAACACCAAGAACAGAAGCACGCGTTCTGTTTCCCATTAGGACGCTGGAAGTCCCTGCTGCCTGATATGAAGAAAACAAGGAAGCATCAGAACACACGTGAACATTTGCACCAGTATCAACCCACCAGTCGATAGACTGAAATGCAGAATAAACAACAGGAGATTTACCGTACCCTCCTGAAGTCGAGGCCTCGCCAATGTTCACATTAGTGAACTTTTTGCTCAGTTCAGTGGTCCTGTCCTTGCGGTCGGGACAATCCTTGGCAAAGTGACCAGGATTACCGCACACAAAACAGGTGAGATTCTTCAGATCCTTCTTCTCTGTTTTCTTCTCTGTTTTCTTCTTTTTAAAGCTAGTAACCTTATTCGCCTTGGGACCCTTCTTCTTGTTAAATTGTTTCTTGTTTTGAACAAAATTGGCACTGTTCTGCACGTTCTTCACCTGCACATCTTTTGCCCTTGCCTTCTCTTCCACATCAAGAGCTGCAATGAGATCTTCAATAGAAATCTCTTCTCTTTTGTGCTTCAGAGCTGTAGCAAAATTACGCCACTCTGCAGGAAGTTTAGCAACAATCGCTGCTGCAACAAACTTTGGAGGTAAAGCACGTCCCAAATGTGCAATCTCGCCAACCAGAAGCTGGAGGTCGTGTGCTTGAGTTACAATTGATTTAGCACTGTCCATGCTGAAATCAAAGAACTTTTCGCATACATACAGCCAGTGACCGGCTTCGGCTTCTGCATATTTTTGCTCCAAATCCTCCCACAGCATGGTGGCCGATGAGTAATTCATATACACATCATAGAGTTGATCCGCCAAAATGGTGAGGATGCAGCCCAATGCGGTGTTATTCGCATTCTCAAACTGCATGGTCTGTTCCTCTGTGATGGGAAACACAGGGTATATCACCCACCACATCCCCAATGACATGAGCCAAAACTTGGCCCTTGTCTGCCATCTGCGGAAGTTCTCACCTCCAAACCTCTCAGGTTTCATGGCATCAGATGCATTATTTACCATTGCTAGATCACAGAAATAGGCACAATCAGGTTTTTGGAATGTTGGAAATAAGTGCCTAATATACATTCCAGATTTTGTTTGGAGGAAAAACTCATAGATAAAAAATGATGCAAGCACATAACACAAGTAAACAGGCAACATATTGACTAGAACAGGATTGCGCAAGAAAATTACTCAATGATCCCGCGCAAAACGTAGTCGAACGTGTTGAAGTAGATGTTGCAGATCACCAAGCGGTCGCGTGTAGACGCTGCCCAAAAACCTGATTGCCGCCCCGTGCAGGAGTCTCGCGGCAGTGGTTTCGGAGATCCCGCTCTCTTCAAGTCCGGTGCACGCCGAACTCAAAGGTCGACGAGGCGCAGCAGCGAGAATCTCAGCACAGCAAGTGGGAAGGTGAGCGTGTGAATCCGTACCCTTCAACCAGGACGTCTCCTGGTTTTATAGGCCTTCATAGTGCATCAATTCCCTTCATCAAGCAGTAAAAACTGCCCAATTTAATGACAGAAAATGCTGCAATCAAACAGCAGAAACTGACACACCTTATTACTGTTTAAAACGGCAGTTTCAATCACATTGAAGCGCCATTACGCTCAGCATAAAAAATAGAAACTGCACAAATAATAGCCTGCTGTACACGTACGCGTCGCGCTCGTCGTAAGTCACAAGTCACGCGATTTTTCACGCGAAAAATGCGCGCGAGCTGCGCGTTCGTGTAGCAACAGTCTCCTTCTCTCTCATTTTCACCTATTTTGCATAGAGAGGAGACTCCCATATTTAAGCAAGGCAACCTCTCCTTGAATTAGCAATATGGGACTATAGGTTGTGCATGCTTTGGAATTTTCAGATTAGGCCAAACATGGGCCTAAATCCAACACACACAGGTAAATTCCGAATTTTTCAATCGGTTTCTAAATTTTCCTGTGTGTTTTTTGAAAACCATCAAGATAATTATAATTATCTTGTCGGTTTAAACAATAACCTTAAAAAAACCTAACACCATCAGTAAAATTCCGATTTCCAATAGTATCACTTTAAGATTACATAGATTTAGATGTAGGCGGTATAGGAGAACTTGGACGTGGTAGAAACTTGTGGGGTGAATCCATCACCCATTTATATGGTACTCCATTACACAAGGATTGTTTCCACAGCTGGTTGTCATTTTGATTTTCCTTATGATGTTGGTATCTTAATTTAGTTTAAGTCTACATATCTTTAATGGAAGAAACACACTCAAAAGAATGGATTTACTGAGGGAAACAATAGCCGGTACAAAAGCACAACTTGATACTATAGAACAACCCATAAAAAAACAAAATTACACCATACATCTCTTTGGTCGTCTTATTCCTTCGAGTTTTTTTAAAAAAAATAAAGAGTTGTTTATTTTATTGAGCAAATGAAAAATATCCCGGTCTCAATATCCTAACATATATGGGACCGTAAATTATTACAAAGTTTTGCTACGGGTAGACTCCGTCGCCCACATAGCATTCACACACCCATCAACCAGACAAAATGGCTGAGATAAAGCAAAAGAAATTTGATTGATCGCACACCAACGGAAGCTTGAAAATACACCACAAACACAGCTAGCAAATTGAAGAGAGGGAAACACGCAAGCGTCCTCGTCACACAAGGGCCTGCTGGTGCTAGGAACGAGATTTCATTTAGGAAGCTCGAAAGTTGCACGCGCGTTAACAGTAGTGCCTTCACCGATTTCAGTCTTGGAACGATATCCGTAGCCGCTATCACTAGAGTTGCGATCTGCTTTTTCCAGCTTCTGATGGTAGATATAGTCCCAGTGCTGAGGGAAGTGCCCTTCATCACGGATTTCCGTGTACACCTGCATACATAAATTTATAAGAATATGCACTAGTAGAGTTTATTTAGGATATACTACGCGCCATGGGATTTCAGTTGAGGAAAACATATATACATACTAAGTAAATTCAATTGGATTCAGTTAAGATTAGTTTATTTATTTGTACGAGTTTAATTCATCAAATTGTGGTGGCATATGTTATTAATAGATGAGTCATTCTAATAACTCATACTATATATATAATAATTAACTGGAGCAGCATGAACGAAGAGAGAGAAACAAGTAAGATATATAAAACATTATTAATTATATTTTGAGATAAGCGCTTACGCTGTTGTCACCGATGTAGGGGATGCTCCAACAGAACAACCAATCGCAGGAGTCGCTGCCGGAGGGTCTCTTGGTACGATACACAGCGGCACCAGCTGAACCTCTGGCAGCTGCTCTTGGGTGGACATGGAGGAATGCCCCCCACTGCCCATTCTGAATCTGTGATGGGTGGGGTGTTTCAAAGATATGGCCCTGCCAATCTTTGTAGGTGATGAAGTCCAGAGTGGCACCGGTGGCATTGTAGATGAGGCACTTTGTACTTATTCCATTACCGTATCTGGGAGTAAACAAAACTTTGAGCTATATATATATATATATATATATATATATATATATATATATATATATAGTATAACACATGGGGATATTTACCATAACGTTATAGTAAAGCACTTAGTAATGAGTTACTATAATCTCATAAATTAATATAGTAATTATCGTAACTCAAAGTGGCTACAGAATAAGTTATTTTATAGCCAGCTACAGGATAGTAGTTATATATATATATATATATATTGCTGATCTTTTGTTGTTGTATAAGTGAAATCTCAATATATATATAGTACGAGTTTCGATCGAATAAAGGAGGCAAACGTTACAGAGGTCGATCGATCATATATATCTCGGACCCAAAAATTCATTTGTTTCAGTAAGTGTACGTAGTTCAGATTCATTCTGTTCCAAATTTTTGTAAAACAAAATTCATTTAGTATCTAGTCCAAATTTCTGTATAATAAACAACCACATATATATATATACAAACCTTTCCTTGAGGTTGTCGACGAATTGTTGTGCTTCGAGATCCTTACCACTGGCGTTCTTCATCTTCATGGCATAGTCTGCAACATCTCTTTGGGTAATGGGTTCCGGATACTCTCCGGTGGCTCTCACCGTATCCTCTGTAATGGGGAGACCAAACAATCCTGAGGCCATATTAATTTGTTTCTTTGCTTTTGTGTGTGTGTGTGTCTATAGCTGAGCTCGCTCGATGGCTATGAAAATCCATGGGTGTTCTGCATGTACTTATACACGCCGTGGAGGAGGTGATATGAAGCGAGAGAGCGTATGTAGGTAGGGAGGCTAAGAGGAGATCGAAATCCTAATTATTGGGGTCTATCTACCTAACTTGATTCACCTGATCATCCCGATCGATCAATCGATGGTCATGATCGACCTGACCTCTTCATTCCTCGGTCATCCCTCGATGGCCACGACGACGGTACGGTGGTGCATGCATGTGTGGCTGGGTGAGCAGGAGCCCATATGTGACCTGACCTCATCTTCCTCAGCTCCACGTACATGCGCTTCACGTGCCAATGTCGGGACCAGCAGCCTCCGTCCGCCGCGCTTCACATGCCCCTTCGATTCGACCACGGCACTGAAAGTCCTGCTTGTCGGTGATCAAGTAGGTTATATTATCCTCCCTCACCCACTCCTCGATCATGCCCTACTTAATTGATCCCTAATAAAACAGAAAGAACTAGACGACTAAACAACACTGTTTGTATATTCTCTGGCACGGCACGCGCTTCACGCTCTCTTCACCTCCCGCACATGCATACTTGTTAGCTAATCAATCAAGAGGTAGCTCGAATGAATTTGCCTTGTACCAGAAATCGCATGTCATGTACTGTGTTAGCAGGAGCCCATATGTGGACTTGATGTATGATTACGTACATTTTTTATGCTATTAATTATTATGCTACATTTCAATCACTAGTAGAGAAACGACTTTTGATCCACTTCGAAATTTGGTTTTAGTCCCAGTATTTTTCGCGCCCGGGACTAGAGAGACCTTTAGTCTTGGTTTGTAGCTCCAACCGGGACTAAAGGTCCCTGCCCAACGGCTACTGCGGCAGGCTTTTGCTGCAGGGGACCTTTAGTCCCTGTTGAAGCTACCAACCGGGACTAAAGGTTAACTTTTACTCCCGGTTGGTCCCCCCAACCAAGAGTAAAAGTCTACTCCCGGCTGGAGGCTCCGTCTGGGACTAGAAAGAGACTTTTAGTCCAGGTTGGTGTCTCCAACCAGGACTAAGGATCCCCTCCTATATACCCCTTCTTCCTCCCCGAGTCCGAGCCACTTCGACCTCAGTGTTCTTGCTTCATCGTCGACCTCTCTTCTTCCTCATCGCCGGTAATCACAAGATTTCGTCGATTCCTCCATCGATTCTTCGATTCTAAAGGTTACCAACTTTATACTCTCAGGTTTCATCAGTAGCATATCTCATTTTATGGACTAGATATATGTGGTTTTTTATGGTGGATTTTTATTTATTTGTAAGCCATTTAAGCTCCAAATCACTTTAAAGTTTGCATATTTGGATAAAGGAAGGTTGAAGTAGTTATTCAAAACTAGTATTCAGCTTTCATTTCTAGCATGCATAGCATACTTAATGGTTTAGAGATATAGAGAATTTTAGAGTTTTTTTAATTTTATTTGTTTATAAAATAAGAAATTTATATTATATTAAAAATGAGTATAGAGAGTAGATGGCAACTGCTTCCAGGTCCTCGGCCTCTCATCGGGTTCCAAAGCGACTGAGGCTGGACCTCCCTCTCATTGCATGCGGCAAGTGTAAGGAGAAGATTGTGATGGAGTACCGGGTAAGGAAGGAGTGTCCCAACAAGGGTCGTATCTTCTACAAGTGTCCGGATCGCAATGTGAGTTATTTTGTCGCATTTGATGATTATGGTTAATTTATACTTATTTTCATGATGATTGTGATTAAAGTTCTAATTTTTTGTTTTAATTTTAGTGGGATGGCACTGGATGTTCAGGCTGGTACTGGGAGAAAGAGTATGTTGAACACGTGCAAAACTCTTGCACAGGCGGCTACGACGGCTGATGAGGCAGTGATCCTGCAAAAGAAGCCTATAGATGTTGAACAAACGCATGATCTGTCTGTTTTAGTTGGGATTGGTCGCGAAATCCTTATGCTGCTGAAGTGCATTTTAGCTTTAGTTTTTTAGTGGTAGTTGGGATTATCTACATTGTGGCGAGACTTTCATAAATTAATACCTTGTGTGGTGGCATGCATGTCGTATAATTAACTAATTATGTTTTAGGTTTTAATATGGTATGTATGTCATGTAATGCAGATGAGTCGGCATTGGATATACAATGCTGATCGCCGCTCTCAAGAGTTCATTGAGGGCGTGCATTCTTTCTTACGTGTGGCTGAAGCAAACAAACGCGATGGTTTCATGTGCTGCCCATGTGCCATATGTAAGAATTTGAAGGAATATGCTAGCTCAAGGAGTTTTCATTCACACTTGTTGAAGTCGGGTTTCATGCCAAACTATATTTACTAGACGAAGCATGGAGAAATCGGGGTTGTAATGGAAGAAGGTGAAGAAGAACAATAGGACGATGATGACATTATTGCTGAATATGGTGCCTTCAATGATACTGCAATGGGGGAAGCTGAAGAAGAGGTAGGGGCAGAAGATGATCCCGATGATGATCTTGGTCAGGCCATTCGTGACGCACAAAGAGAATGCGAAAGTGAAAAGAAGAAGATGAAGTTCGAGCGCATGCTAGAGGATCACAAGAAATTGCTATACCCAATTTGTGATGCGGGGTAGAAAAAGTTGGGTACCACACTGGAATTGCTGCAATGAAAGACAAAGAATGATGTATCTGACAAGGGGTTTGGGGAGTTACTGAAAATCCAAAAGAAGATGCTTTCGAAGGATAACGAATTGCCCGCCACTACGTACGAAGCAAAACAGGTAGTCTATCTTTTGGGATTAGAAATCCAGAAGATACATGCATGTCCTAATGACTGCATCCTCTACCGTGGCGAGGAGTACGAGAAGTTAGATGCATGCCCGGTATGTCATGCATCGCGGTATAAGATCAGGCGAGATGACCGTAGTGATGTTGAGGGCGAACGTCCCACGAAGAAAATCCCTGCCAAGATTATGTGGTATGCTCCTGTAATACCACGCTTGAAACGTCTGTTTAGAAACAAAGACCATGCAAAGTTGTTGCGATGGCACAAAAAGACCGTAAGGTAGATAATATGTTGAGATACCCTGTTGATGGGTCCCAGTGAAGAGCAATCGATAGAGAATTCCCGGAGTTTGCAAATGACGCAAGAAACTTAAGGTTTGCTTTAAGTACGGATGGTATGAATCCTTTCGGGGAGCAGAGCAGTAGTCATAGCACTTGCCTGTTACTCTATGTATCTACAACCTTCCTCCCTGGTTATGCATGAAGCGTAAGTTTATTATGATGTCAGTGCTCATCCAAGGCCCAAGACAACCTGGCAACGACATCGATGTGTACCTGAGGCCACTAGTTGAAGAACTTCTACTTTTGTGAAACAGACCAGGTGTACATGTGTGGGATGAGCACAAACAGAAGCACTTTGACATGCGAGCATTGTTGTTCGTAACAATCAATGATTGGCCTGCTCTAAGTAATCTTTTAGGACAATCAAACAAGGGATATAATGCATGCACGCACTGTTTCGATGACATTAAAGGTATATTCTTGAAAAAAAAAATATCGAAAGGACGTGTATCTTGGCCATCGTCGATTTCTTCCTACGAATCACCCCTAAGAAAGAAAGGCAAGCATTTTAAAGGTAAGGCAGACCACCAGACGTTGTATATTATCCTACCTCACCCACTCCTCGATCATGACCTACTTAATTGATCCCTAATAAAACAGAAAGAACTAGACGACTAAACAACACTGTTTGTATATTCTCTGGCACGGCACGCGCTTCACGCTCTCTTCACCTCCCGCACATGCATACTTGTTAGCTAACCAATCAAGAGGTAGCTCGAATGAATTTGCCTTGTACCAGAAATCGCATGTCATGTACTGTGTTAGCAGGAGCCCATATGTGGACTTGATGTATGATTACGTACACTATTGATGCTATTAATTATTATGCTACATTTCAATTATTATTCTGCAGATGCATTATCATCACCAGCTCAGCCCTAGACAAAACGACGTTGGTGATAAGGTGATTATCACCAACTCATTTTTGTCCCATGCAGCTGTGATCAAGTGCTCATTATTGTAGCTGGATATATGAAATGTGGATCTGGCAGTGTCATCTGGTACTCCTCACTGCCGAATCAAATGCCCAACCGAGGGCGACGAGGTGCTCATCACTGACAGATCATTACTCTGACCTGTCAGTGATATGATCGATGCTCATCACTGCTAGATCAAACATTGCTCTAGCGGTGATGAAGTGATCATCATCACCGAAATGAAATGTCGAGCCGGCGCTGAAGAAGAGCTCATCACCACTGCATCATACACCGAACAGGTGGTGATGAAGCTCTCATCACTGTCAAATCAAATGCCGAACCAGTGGTAATATGAAGAGCTCGTCACCGCTAGATCACACTACTATGTAATCGATTTTGGGAGACAGGGCGATTTGATTAACAAAGGAAGACACAAAATCCCCCTATCTCCAAAAAAAAACTTAGCGATCTTAAGAGGCGAACAAGCCATTTACGGAGACACTCAGAAAAAAAAACATCTCCTAAAATCAATTATTTGAGCCGTTCCTCTTAAAAGGTTACCAGTTACAGGGCAAACCTCTTAGAAAGCCCGCCTCCATAAATAGCCTCCAACCCATTCTAGCCTAGTGTCAACCCATAGTATAAAAGAGAAAGAGGAAACACTACACTTCTCATACCCACCCGTCCGCCGCTGCACATCCTCCACTGGGTCACGTCTCTCCCGTCGGCCACATCACTCACGCAGTCGCAGCCCTCACTCTCCCATGTTTCCCCTCCCTCTCCCTCAAAGTCGGCGACTAGCTAGGGCCCGAGCGGCATGGCGCATCCGTGGGCGCGCGCCTTCCACCGCTACCAGTTGAGTCACGTGTCGCAAGAAACTGGCGGCATGGACCTCCCTCATTATCCCTCCCTCTATGCTCTTGATCTCCCTCGCCTTTTCCCTCTCGTAGATCCATCGGTGGGTTGGTGCCATGGTGACAGCAGAGGAACCACGTGAGTGGTGCAGGCGTCGAGGAAATGGCAGCGGGTTGTGGCGAGTTGGTGACAGTTTAGGTCTGGTGGAAGCAGACTATGGCGAGTCCAGCCGTGGCATTGGGTTCGGTGTTGGGCTCGATACCAGGCTTGTCGATGGGCTCGCTACCGGCTCGATGACTTTTTTAAGAAAATAATCGCTTTCCGGAGTTGGGCAGTAGTACCGCCTCTATTAACCATGATTTATAGCAACGTTGAGACTGTAACGGACAGGTTGCCTGCCTCTGTAAATGTGTATTGGCCGTCGGCGATGAAGCGCTCATCCCTACCAGATCAAACGCTAAACCGCCGAATCAAACACCAAGCCGACGATGATGAATAGCTCATCACCACGGGATCATATGCCAAACTGGTGGTGATGAAGTATTATCACCACCAGTTTTGAACAGGAGATGATGACACTAGTTATCACTGTCATTATGACAAAATGATTTCAGGAGACAGCCTCTCTAATTAACGGAGGCATGCATATTTATATGGACCACGACCACCTCCATAAAATGGCCGGTTGGTCTCTAGGAAAATGCTTGCCTTCGAAAACCATTTACAGAGGTAAGCGTCCTAAGGTGACCGTCTTGGAATATCATACGTCTGTCTCGGTAAATCTTTCTAATTGTTCGTCTCTAAAAATCGTTTTTCAAAGGCGAACATCTTGTGATGCCTGTCTCTCTGTAAATAGTTGCAACAAAAAGCATTCATAACTTTTTCATATGAACTTGACTGAAGACAAACTTTATAGCAATCTTGTAGCACTCGATGCGATCTACAACTTTGTAGTTGAATTATTTTTTATTTGAAACTATTTAGAGTTTGAAAATATTATTTTAATTTCATGAATTTTGAAATTTAAAATTTTCAAAAAAATCAAATTTTGACATGATCTATACCAAAATTTGTAGTTCTCGATACTATCTACAACTTTGTAGTTGAAAAGTGTTTTACTTGAAGTTGTTTAGAGCCCCAAATATGTGTTCTAAGTTCATAGATTTTGAAATTCAAAAGGTAGAACTTGTAAATGACTTAATTTTTTTTTGGGTTTTTGGGTTTTTTGAAACCATTCATAGATGTGGGCACATAAAGACATCTGCCTCCGTTTATCCTGTTAACGACGGCAACCTTCGGAAATGCTGATTAATTGCGACCCTTTGCCAGAGGTAGACACCGTGCCTGCCTCTGTTTATCCTGTTAACGACAGCAACCTTACCCTTTGCCGGAGGTAGACATCATGCCTGCCTTAACCAAAAAGGCCCCCTGATAATGTTTACAATAGTAGTGTACCCACTTTCACCAACGATGGTGAAACCAGTGGCGAAGGGGGGCTTCAAACCATCGGTGATGAGGTTTTTGCACTAGTGTTCCTTAGAACTTAATAATGATTAGTGTCTAAATATTAATATCCTTTTAAAGTTAGCATGGCTACGCTATTCTCGATCTCACTTTGGGCATCTTATTCGTATCTTGGTTGACTTGAAAGTGTTAATTGACTCATTATTGTGAATCATTAGCACTAATAATGAGCAACTAAAATTAGTACCGTTGGATCCAAATGGATCCGCTAATAAACCTGCTAATTATTAGCTGAAAGTTTGATAACTATTAATTTCATTAGCAGGTTTAGAGTTGCTAATAGGTGCTAATAGTTGATATACACCTTTTACTTGCTATTCAACAACATATTAGCAGGTGGATCCAAACAGCCTCCTGCAAAAATTAGCAACTATTAGCTATTACTAGGTAGCTAATTTTAGTGCTAATGGATCGCCCTTAAGCTGGTATACACTAGTGTGGCCATATTTGTTTCTTCGCTTTTTTCTAGTTCTTTTGTATGTATAGTTGAACTCGCTCGCTTTGAAAATTCATGGGTTGTTGTGCATCTATACTTATATACACACGCCGTGCATATTATGAATAATATGGTCAATTGTTGTGGGTAAATATAAATTATCATACCACACCAGTATTCTCACAGCGCGTGGTGGAGGTGAAGAGAGAAGATCGAAATCCTTGGCTATTATCTATCTATCTTGATTCAGCTCGATCGTCCCGATGGCCAGCAGCAGCAGCACGGTGGTGAAAGGCATGGCGATCTGGGCATGTGGCTGGGTAATCGAGCAGAAGCCCATGCATGCATCATGTGACCAAGAAGATAGATAGCGAGGACGGTGGCGGTGCATGCAGTGCGACGCAGCAGCATAGCGATGTGTGACCTCTTCCTCCACATGCGCTGCGCAACATGCACGCATGGCCATGTGGGCATGTGGCTGGGTGAGCAGGAACCCATGCCCATGCATGTGACCTGATCATATTCCCAGCAGCTTGTCGGGACCAGCCTCTGCCGCGCGCAGGCGATCTGCACACGCAGGACCGATCTTTAGTACAAAAATTAGCACTATGTTTAGGTGCTGATTTGGGAGTTACCGTTGGAGTTGCTCTTATATATTTATTTAGGGACGTCCTCTGCCGGAGATCTCGCCGGGAGGGGCCTCGTCGAAGAGCAGTGCACCGACGGAGCTGGCTCGCGCGGTGGAGCAGGCCAGCAGCGCACCGACAGGGAGCGCGCCGTGCGGTGGAGAGAGGTCGCGCCGTATCCTTATGGGTGCGGGGAGGAATCGCAGGATGAGGGCCGAGATGTTGTGCCAACAGGAATTGGGTCCGTGGAGAAGATTTGGGTTGCCCAGCCTAAATTAGGGGTTCTAGTAGGAGTCCTGCTAGAGCTGCGTTTTTTGTTTGAACACCCATATTTAGTTATAAGAGCTCAAGTAGGTGCCCTGCTGAAGTTGCTCGGGATTTAAGTTTAGCAAGCCACTTGGAGATTCTCTAACTACTATTAGTTGGTGGATCCACATAGGGCCTAAGACTGATGCAATGCAAAACAGAGCCAGGGTCTGCCAAGACATTTTTTGTTAGTTGCACCCGAAATAAAGATATAAAGGATTTAAGTTTAGCAACTCTTGGTGATGCTGATGATCTAAGAGCATCTTCAAGAGCATTTCTGAATCTCACTCCCTAAATCATTATTTGGAGAGCTATTTGCATAAAATCGTTTTCTATATATTTTAAGTCTCCAACAATTTTTCTATACCTCATGCGCACTCTAGAGAGCCATTCTCGTCTTCTATTTTTGGCTAGCGAAAAATCCAGAATAGAAGATGGCTATATTTGGATGACTATTTAGAAAAGCTATTGGAGGGTAGTTTTTCACGAAAATCTCTATTTCTAGCATTTAGAAAGGATATAGAGAGTCTCTTGAAGATGCACTGACCATTAGTTGGCGGACCTAAATAGGACCTAAGACTAATGCAATGCAAAACAGAGCCACGGATTGCAAAGACTTTTTTTTTAGAACAGAAACCGCAGCTCCCACCCCCTTCCTTTCAGTACTGGCTTCCTTATAAAAGGGACCCGGCCAGCGTCTCGTCTCACAAGCAGCCCCGCCCAGCCCCTTGCCTTGTGGTGAAGAAGCTGATCCTCAAGGTGAACCAGAATCCCAAGGTGAGACTCTTGTGATCCAATGACCTGGACATGTTGATTCAAACCTTAGAATGCATTTTTCTTTCTCGGGAGTGAATCTCAGTGACTAAGGATGTGTCCGTCTTTCCCTTTGACTTCAGTTTTTGTGTGTGTGTGTGTGGAAAAGAGTACACAGAGGAAAACACAACAAGAGTACAGAGTTACAAACTCAAGAGACAAAAAAAAGGAAAAGAAGAAAATTAACAAAATAACACAAAGACTTCTAGCCACGGACAAAGATTAAAACGCTGCTTTTTCTTTGCTCTGAGTATAACCCGAGCAAACTCCTCCTTGAAGATTGGTTTTACGTGTGGCCATTTCATTTGGACAATGGACTTTTGCACCACTACATTCAGGGACGGAGCCACATAGATTCCTAGGAATATCAAACTTTTTTGCCACAAAAATCAAGTGTGTGTGTGTGTGTATATATATATATAGAGAGAACTACTATCCTGTAGCTGGCTACAAAATAACTTATTATGTAGTCACTTTGAGTTACGATAATTACTATGTTAATTTACGAGATTATAGTAACTCCTTACTAAATGGTTTACTATAACATTATGTTAAATATCCCCATGTGTTATAGTAACCCAACTATCGTAAATATATATTGATGTTATCGTAAATTAGTGTATAAAATTATTGTAAATAGAGGTGGTTATAGAATAACTTATTTTGTAGCCGGCTACTGAATATATATCTCTTGAGTATACACATACATATATGTTGTATTGAGTATACAACTGACAGCCCATGAGGCCACATGTTCACATCTCCCATCGATCCGTCTGCTGCAGCACGCACGTGAGAGTGAGAAGCACTGCCTCCTCTCTATCCTCCCCATTCCATTATACCCTAAAATACTTTCGTGAAAGGGGATTTAGAAATCAACATATGAGAAAAAGTATTATAAACCATAGTCAAAAAGTTCACAGGCGACGGGGTCGAGACTCAAGACACAGGGTCGAGAAAAGTGGTAGGCCACTTGCTAGAGATTTTTAAAAGACAAGGTCAAAAATGACTCCACATATCCTGGTCAGGGTCGACATTCTCGGGTTGATGGTCGATGCCTTCGACCTTGTTTTATGTGACCATGTTATAAACTTCGAAATTTTTCTATATGTCAAGGAGCATCTTCAGATTGAAATTAAAGGCTTGTTTTGCATTTTTGTATTGGGTATATTTATTATTTTAATCTATGGGAATACCCAAGTTCTCAATCCTAACCCCGCCACTAGCTACATCCATGTTGATGCAGGAGCATGATACCGTTGTTTTGATGAGAACAGAGGTGCTCCTTGGTTTGACAACTCTTCCGTTGTACTTAATTCTTTATTATTAATTTAATTAGTTAGTTGTGCGGGCAGGTTGTTTAGAACATTAGAATATTTAAATTATTTTATACCACTCATCTGTCAAACTATCATTTACCCCGGCCTGTTCGAAACAATCAACCTACTCTAAAATAGAGAGAAAAACAAAAAAAAAATGAGTATAGTCGTAATAATGTAGCATAATTGACCCTTAAAAAAACAATAAAGTATAGCGTAATTACCACACAACATAAAGTCTTCGTGCACATCAAGCTTGACTCTCAAAAGGGAACAACAAAGTTTATAAACTTGGAACAATCAACATAAAGATATGTGGAAATAGCATATGAATGTGAAATAATTTATTTTGACACAATGACGACTTCCATAAAGTCTGCAAAGGAATTTCTTTTTTGACGATTTGCAGACTTTCAGCATCTAAGATGTTGCGAGTACATTTTGAGTCATATATAGTAGGATAACTCTTGTTTATCAAAATATTATATTTACATATGCTAAATTAATTTTCAGAAATGTTTTTTCACAATTTTAAAATCATTGGAGTCTCTTAGAGCTCTTGAAGAAAAACATGTTTTAAATATATAGATTGATAGCTATATTCTATATTCTGTATACTACACTACACTGTACACAAAAGATATTCTATATTCTAAGCTTTTCTCTTCCTAGTTGATTATATATAGAGAGTCATACAGAGATATAGAGAGAATAGGAGTCAGCTAAAATCAAAGCTAACTACGTTGCTGTTTAAAGGTAAGGCGTGTATATAAAGTTAAAGCTATGCATACACTGTTTTCTTCTGTTAGTATAGTTTTGAGTTAATAGCTTGATAGATATTAGAAATTTTTGGGTCAAATCAACTTGTTATGTTTTACATAAAAATTATCATGAATTATCACATTTTGAAATAGTTATGTTAAGATGTAAAATAATTGTCGCAGTTTGAAATTGTAATGACAATCTTGGATCATAATGACCTCGTTTGGTAGCCAGCTTTTTAGCTATGGAGCTTTTTATCTTGTTGATTTGGTCAAAGAAACCAACAGAAGTGTTTGGTTGTTTGGTTGGCCTAAAAGCCAGATGAAAAGCCATTCCGACTTTTTGTGTTTTTAGCTATTTAGCTTGTTACTTATGCTTTTAAACAATAAACAACAAGTTACCAAACAGCAGTTGATTTACCAAACACCTTCTGAAGCAGCTGATCGACAGAACCAGATAGCCATGTGAGCCCCAAACAGCTGCCTTTTCCGGCCGGTCAAACAAGCCAACCAAAGCAGCCAACAGCTGTTTACCAAATGGGGCTAACAATTAATCTTAGGCACTATAATATGACAAGTTCCACTCAAAAGTTAGATGAAATAGTTACACCCAAAAACTATTGATATGTGTAATATGTTATTATGTTGTAAGTCTATATGACTGACTAGTGACTAGCACTATATATTTAATTTTCAGGTTTACATCATGTCTCGTAAGCCAGTTGATTTAAGTCCAGGGCAGCTGCATAAGCTAGCCGAGTTGATCCATAGACAAGAAGTGCA